>NC_056733.1:1347377500-1347570000 GCF_019279795.1 Protopterus annectens | reverse complement strand
AGATTCAGGTTATTCCTTTGATGTGCACAGTTGCCTTCCATCTAATTAGCATATTTTCAGTACGTGAAAATGTATTAATTATAAAGTGAAAAGGCAAATGCAAATAGGTATAGTACTGATTTTATTTGTCTGTGGAATCTGAATTAAAGAGAAATGAAAAGAATTGCTGCAGTAAAGCATTCTCTACCAGGTACAGGGATTTTTAAATGCAACTTGCATCACATGGCAATTAGAGGGAAGACTATTAAGCAGAAAAGTGCATTATAACGCAGATACAGTGTACATATTGTTCATAAGAAAGATGTTGAAAGAGGCACTTCATGTGTTTCAGCCAGTATTCTCACATTGCATTTAAGAACAGCCACTTCCCCTCAATGATTACAACTTTCCTGTGTCAGCTGACAGCAGTCATTTTTATGTGTTTTGCAGATAGCTCTAGTCCACCAAACTCCATAGAAGATGGGTATTACGAAGATGCAGACAACAACTACCCAACAACAAGAATCAATGACGAGCAGAAAGACTCCTGTAAGTATTTGGAGGTGACAGGTTGGTAGTGGGGTGTTGTAACTGCATGGAACTGTGACAAGTATTGCATCATTTGGGAGGCCAGTTGTAGGTTCATAGGTAAGTACTAGGCTATCAGCCTAAGGGCCTAAGTAAGCCTAGCCAACAAGGTTCCCTGGCTTATGCCACCCAAGAAAGTTAATTTCCTGTGCCCCTGTCGAGCAGAGCCACAGAAGTGATCCCCGGGGTGTATTTCCTATTTCCTATCCACTCATCAAGATTTTTCTTGAAGAGTGCTAATGAGGAACTTTGCTTGACATAGATGGGTAGCTTGTTCCAGAGTATAGGAAGTCTCTGGGACAAGAATCTATCCCTCCAGCATGTCCTGTTTATTGTGGTGACAAGATTTAGGTTTTTAGAGCGTGTAGCTCAGAGGGATTGGGATTTCTAAGATGTAGCATGTCCAACAGCCCTGGGTTTAACATAGCTTTATATGTTAGGCATTGATCTCCTCAGAGTATGCGATATGCTACAGAGTAAAGCTGGAGTTTGTTGAGACGTTCAGCGTAGGGCATCTGTTTGAGGCCAGTAATCCTGTTTGTGAGGTACTTCTGTGGCCTTTCCAGCTGCTGCAGATGTCTTATGAGGTACATTCCAAAAGGGGCGTTGTACTTTATAATGGGACTGAGTGCCGAGTAGAGGGGAACAATTACCTCTTTTTTCCTGGATGAGAACCCTTTTGTGATGAGGTGTGCCACACAGAAGAATTTTCTGACTACTGTGGCGATGTGATTATCAAAGGAGAGACTACTGTCCACCTGGGTCCCAAGGTCTCTTATCACACATTCAACCTTAAGTAGACTGCCATTTATGTGGTAGTTCATGGGTACAGAGTTTTTACCAAAGGGGATGACAGTGCACTTTTTGGCATTGAGCTTGAGGCCATGCCTCTGACACCAGGCATCTGTCTCAGTGAGGCCCTTCTGTAGGATGTCTCCTACTTGAAAAGTGATTTGAGCCTGAAAGATGGGACTGTTTAACATCTAAGTAATGAGATTTTGCTTCTAGTTCTCAAGTTAACACATTGTACTGACAAGCTGTCTGATACATCGAGTAAATTTATACACATATCCGATATTTATTTACCCAGTATGTTATTGTACCTGTATGCCAAGTTCCTGCTTCATGAACATAGCTGTGTGCAGTTAGTAACACTGAACTTTGTAAAGGTAAAATTTGAGTTTACCAGTAAAAAGATGCAGAGCAATGATTTACAAAATGTTGAGTGATATTTACCATCTTAGACTCGGTGACTTAAAATAATGAGAAGATTTTGATTACATTGACATAGGAGAGCGCTGTGTCTTATTATTGCAGGCTGGTTTAGTGTACATGACAGGTGTTTTAGGTAACTGTATAGCAGTTAGGCTGGGAACTGAATACATTCATCCCTAAGACTCTATTCCAATAATGTGCTTTGTCCCAGCCTTCTTCTGCTACAACTGTAGATACATGCAGAGGCTAGCACATCACTCTGAGAGTGATTCCACCTATGCTGGGCTAAAGAAGATGAATGGTTACTGCTTGGAAATTCTATATGAGTAGAAAAGCCTAAATATTTTTGGCAAAATATTGGGTTTCTGATCATTGCCTGCTTGATATGTGCTCAAGACATGGATGTCAAGGGAACATAAGTAGTTATGATCGGAAACCCAGTAACAATTCTTTATAAGTGCAGTGAGATTTCAGCTGCACCGATTGACTACTGCTTGCAGAGAGAGAAAAAAAGTGTAAGAGCAGGAAGTGCTTTTCTGTTTTTCAGCTTTGAAATCCTGTGATACATTTTACATCGCTTCAGAGGTACCAGCAAGAAGCTAAACATATGTCTGTCAGTCTCTGTCTCCCTCCCCTTCCCTGATTTAGATCCTCACCACTGTCTTAGACCAAAGTGTTTCCTAGGTTTCAGAGATGTGAAGCACATCATGCTTTTACACATTTAAAGCTGTCTAAGGTTTAGCATGACACTAATGCTTAACAGCAGTTAGAGGTGCTTAACAAAAGTTTAAGCACTTTTCAGATATTAGAAAGGTGCTTAACAACCCTGTCTTTTACCTGAATTCAGAGTATAATCACAACACTCTGTGCACTGCATTTGTTTCTGAGTTCCTAAAAAGCTAGATAGTACAAGTCCATTTAGCTGATAGATTTTTGAGGTAATCTGCTAAACTGAGAGAGAGAGAGAGAGATATCATAAATGGACTTTGCGTATACATGTCCCTGTCTTAAACTTGCGTGAAATACAAGTTTCCTGTAGGTTGAGTGCCACAGGATAGTTGCACTTGAGGTAGAGAAATGTCATATGGTTGTGTTATAGATAGTTTGTGTCTTTCGGCTTTTTCCGGCTAGGGGTCGCCACAGCGGAATTCCGGTCTGCTAATGATTGGTAGTTGATTTTTACGTGCCAAGTTACCATCCCTGACGCACAACCTTCAACGAAGGTACGCCCATTCACTCATGTCTCCACGCAGAAGACAGTCTAGCTGAGAATCGAACCGGACAGCGTCTTACTGTGAGGCAACAATGCTACCGCAGCACCATCACCGCGGGGCACGTTTTGTTATAGATAGTAAAAGTTCTTATTAAAATGTGTCACAGTTCCATGAGAAACATTCATGATTTTACAAGAGTTAATGTGCCAGACTGATTACCAAATCGGTTAATTTTGAATAATACTTTGTCCGACTGGGGCTCCTGCTCCCTCCTTAACTCTTGTTATTCCACACTTGGTGTTCTCCTTCTTTCTTTTGTTTTAATGTACATAAAGCTGAAAAATGTGGTGCTGAAGGCAGGGAAGACGGTGGTGTGATACAGTAAGCAATTCCTTGTGTGCCTCACAATTAGCCTGTCACTTCCAGAAAAAAGTTTCACTGGCTTGAAAGTTAACGTACCAGAATGCCACAATTAACTGATCAGGATTGTACTAAGAGAAGATCTGATGGCCAACCACCCATTCACGGTTGTAGAATCAGGGAGGTTTTATTGTGGCGTTGGAGTCCGAGTGGAAGTAATGTTGGCAGTTTGTGATTGGTCCAGAACATGAGAATAAGATGGTCATTGGTCAAGGAGAGCTCAAGAAGAAACAACAGAAAGTGAAGGTTCATGAATTTTGTATAATCTAAATTGTATAGCTATCAGTCATTTGCCCATAAATGGTCATTTTGTTCCTGTTTGAAAAGAATAAAAAATCTGCTAGTCATTTTATTTCATGATGGTTTTGTGAGTAAGTTTATTTATAATGTTGCTTGTTTTTAAATTAAACCAGATGCAAGAGAACGAGATGAACAATGATGACAGAAGAAACAGATTTTGTGGTCAAAACTAGCCAACAAGAAAGCTACAGTACATATTTAAGAAATATGACATAAAGCAGTGATAACAATTGAAAAAAAATGTTGGAAGAAAGCAACACCCAACTATAAAATAAAATTGCAAATAAAAATAAAGAAAGAACAGAAGTAGCACTGAGACAAGAAATAATCTGAGATTTGCACCAAGCTAAGACAAGGCCAGAATAGAGTTTAAGCATAATTCATAAACTGTAGATGTTCTTCGTGTTTCACTGTTGCAGTCATCACATCTGTGTTATCCCTGCCAGGGTAGCCCTCGGATGGCCTAAATACCAAAGACTTAGTATTTCTGTGTCAGTTGCTGTCGCTTGAGGACTGACATCGGGTCATCAGTGGTATAAAGGAAGGCATCCGACGCCATTACATCAGTCTTTCTTGCCGTGGAGCCTGAAGAAGAAGCAGTTAGCACAAGTGCTGGTGAGCCTCTACCTGAGTTTCATTTCCAAATTGAAGTTGAAGTCTTCGAAAGCTAAGTACCCCATTGGGGATCTTTTTTTCTTGCACTAACCAATGTCAGAAAAAGTTAATAATTGTCTTGCCTCTGGAAAGCAAATACCACACCGAGACTTCCACTCTTACTGCGTCACTTGTCTAGGCCCAGACCAAGAAGTCCCTCGTTGCTTCTGCTTTGTTTAACACCACAACTGTTCATCGTTAGGCCCTTATTGTAGCCAGATATTTCCATTTACAGTCCTCGAATTCCAATATGGCTTCGGTAAGCCATCCGACAGCAGATCTTCCAAAAAAACATAAAGATAAAGACAGAGTCAGACTGCACAGGACCAAACCTTCCGACGATGGTTCCATTAAGCTGGTCATCAGTCCTCCTGATCTCAGTGAGGTGCTTTCGCAGCCCCTGATGCCCGTTTCAGTTAATTTGCAGGCCGCTACTGAGACCCTTTTGGAGTCCGGTATGCCGCAGAACCCTTCTTTCTCTAAGAATCCTGCTGTCATCTCTACCTTGGATGGGTCAGGAGCTACTGTGCATGCACCGGCTTCCAAGGAAGTCCTTCGCAACACCGAATCCTGACATAAACTGACGCCTTCTTTCACGGTTACTGTTCTTTCGAAAACAACTGAGTTCCTTAGGCCCAGGGGTCGAACCACACCCAAGAAACCGACTACTCATTCTCAGGCGCCTGCTCCGTTGCCTCAATCTCAAATGCTTAAAATGGCAGAAGGACCTTATCATGCTGATTAGGGGAAGCCAAGCCACTCCCTCAAAAAGAAAAAGAGATCTGTCTCCAGTAGTTTTGTCTGAACAAGAGTAGGATGAATCCGATGCATCTGACTATGAAGACATGCAGCCCCTCTCCACATATGAGGATTCTGATGCAGAGGAATCCATTCCTTCAGCCTCTCTCCCAGAGGATTTTTTCTTTGGGGAAACCTTGCATACCTTAAGGGAGCATTTCCAATGGGAGAGTCAAGACTACCCACACTCTAAAAAGAGACTCAGAGTTCCTGGACCTTCCACAACACAGGCCCTTAGCCATCCCCCCAGTTCTAGATGTGGTGGATGATGTCTTCCTTGAATCCAGCTCGACTCCAGATGCCCTCACTCCCCTCCTCCCAGCAAACCAGACAGGTACTACAGAGTCCCTAACTCATACAAATATGTTTTTAAAACTCCCAACAGCTGACCCTGAGGTCATTACTCAAGGGCCTAAAGGGATTAAAGCAACCTAAGCTAAGAATCCCACCCCTTCAGTCAGGGATTCCCAAGCACTGGTCAGATGAGGTAAAAAAGTATACACCTCAGCTACTCTTGCTATCCGGGCACTAAATTGTCAGTTCCATAAGCTTAAGTATCAGCAACATACCCTGGAACTCCTTAAACAAAAAAATGTCTTCCTTTCCTGCATGGGCAGAACCTAAAGATTTACAGGACTTGCATTCTGCTGGTCAAGTAACAAAACACACTTTGCACTGTGGTTTTGATGCCCTAGAAGTTTCTTGCAGTGCAGTAGTCACCAGATCTGTCATTAGAAGACATGCATGGCTTAAGAGACAACCCCTGCCAGACCATGTCAAATTAAAATTGTTAGATGCACCCTTGCACAAAGATAACTTGTTTGGCACTAAAGCAGAAGAGATCTTAAAAAGGATGGAAGAAAAAGCAAAATCTATGCAGACTGTTAAAGATTTCTTACAGGTCCAGCAGACATTTTCCCTCCAAGCACTGGTCTTTTCCTGCTCCGAGTAGACAGGGCCAGCCTAGGCCCCATGGAAACAGACCTCCCAGACAGCAGCCCCAGGGGTTGCAGAGATGTAAGCAGTGGACTACCTTCACTTCAAAGCCAGGGAGTTCTAAGCCACCCCCTTATGGTAAGACCTCACAATGACTCGCCCCTCCCCAACCTCATCTCTGCCCACCTTCACATACCCCTAGGAGGAAAACTCTCCTTTCCCTCAAGCACCTGGGCCACCATTAACAAGGACCAATGGGTTCTGAACATTGTGTCTCAGGGGTGCAAATTCTCCTTTCACACTCTTCCAACTCCAAAAGGGCTCCCAGATCTGCTGCCAAATCAGTGGGCAGAGGCTCAAAAGAAAATCCATTCCCCGCTCTCCTTGGGGGCAGTAGAGCATGTTCCTGCAGAGCAGATAGGCCAAGGTTTCTACTCCAGACTTTTTCTGGTGCCTAGAAAAGAGGGCACCTGATGCCCCATCCTCAATCTAGCCATTCTAAACACCTTTCTGGTGATCCCAAAATTCAAAATGTTCACCCTCCAGCAGCTGCTACCCATGCTGTCCAAGGACTCCTGGCTAGCCATACTGGACCTAAAAGAGGCCTACCTCCATATTCCTATCAGGGAGTCTTGCAGAAAATATCTCCGCTTCAGGGCAGGATCTCAGCACTTTCAGTTCTCTGCGCTTCCCTTTGGCTTATCTACTGCTCCCAGAGTTTTCACAAAATGCCTGGCTCCAGCCATTGCCTTTTGCAGACAAAGAAATATTCACATTTACTCCTACTTAGGCGACTGGCTTATTCAGGCAGACAATCAGGAAAAGCTGCTCAAAGACCTGGCCTTTGTAAAGGATCTACTAACCTCCCTAGGGTACACAATCAAAGAAAAGAAATCCAAACGGGTACCCACCAAAAGGATAATCTTCCTGGGAGCAAGTCTGGACACAGCATCCCAGATGACATGCCTTACACCAAAGAAACAAATTTTCCTATCGGCTTACTTCTGTCAACTGGCCACCAGGCCCCAGCTTTCTGCAAGCAAAATCCTGCAAGTCCTGGGGTTCATAGTCTCTTGCATACTCCTCATTCCATATACCAGACTGTATATGAGGAAACTTCATTGGTACCTAAAGAGCCTTTGGTGTCAACACTCTCAAGATCTGGAAACTCTTCTACCTATTATTCCTTGCCTGAGGAAGGAGTTTCTTTGGTGGGCAACAGCCTGCTCCCACAACAAGGGACTGTCCTTCTCCCCACACCCCTCTGCCCAGACCCTCACCACAGATGAGTCAGACTACACCTGGGGTGCACACCTAGACAGCAGGTGCATACAGGGCCAATGGAACCCCCAGCAACTCCCCCTGCACATCAATCAAAAAGGGATGATGGCTGTGCAGCAGGCCTTGATAGCTTTCAAACTCCTTCTCTATCCAGGAGTTCTCCTGATCAAAACAGACAACACCACTGTGATGTGGTACATCAACAAGGAGGGAGGGACTCACTCCTACCCACTGTGTAGGCTGGCCATGACCCTTTGGTTCACAACTTCTTCCATGCAAATACACCTGTTAGCACAATACCTGTCAGGCTGTCCAACTCCCTGGCAGACCAATTAAGCAGAAAGCAGCTCAACAGAAACACCTTCTTCCTAGTAGCTCAGAAATGGAGAACCCCAGAGGTTGACCTCTTTACATCCCACACCAAACATCAGCTCAGCAAATTCTGCACCAGGGAGCATCACTGCATGGCTTGGAAAGTGGATGTCCTGTCCTTCCCTGGGTAAACCTCTCGGTCTCTGCCTTTCCTCCCCTACCTCTCATTCCCAGGGTACTGCACAAAATAAGGGAGGAAAAACCAAGGACCATTCTCATAACTCCAGACTGGCCCAGATAGCACTGGTACCCCTTGCTGCACAGCCTGTCCCCGGTGCCTCCATGGAGTCTTCCTCAGATTCCAAACCTCCTAACCCAGAGGGAAGGGGAATTCATGTACCCCCAATTGCAGACACTCAATTTGGCAGCTCGGCTTATATCCTAACCCCTGACCAGTCTGCCATCCTCAGTAAACAGGCTTTGGATGTTATCTGAGAGGCCAGACACCCTAGCACCAGAAAGTCTTATGCAGATAAATGGAAAAGGTTCTGCACTTGGATCCAGGCTAAGGGGGCCATTATGTCACAGCCCTCCATCCCTCTCATCCTGGATTACTTAGCTGACCTACTGCACAGTGGTCTCTCTTTCTCCTCTATAAAAATTCATGCCTCTGCTTTTTCTGCTCATTTTCCCACTGAGCAGCCTCTTTTTTCATGCCCTCTGATTAAACATTTCCTCAGATGGGCTAGCAACTTGAGGTCCCCCAGAAAGGCACCAACACCAGCTTGGGACCTTAACTTTGTCTTGGAAAAGCTCACCCTGCCCCCTTTCAAACCAGCTTTTTCTGCAGAGCTAAAATTTCTCTCCTGGAAGACAGCCTTCCTCCTGGCCATCACTTCAGCAAGAAGAGTCTCTGAGCTGCAAGCACTCAAGGCTGTGGTACCCTTCATCATCTTCCATGCAGACAAGGTATCCCTCAGAACTAATCCATCCTTCATGCCCAAGGTGGTGTCCAGTGTGGCTCTCAACCAATCCATCCATTTACTCACCTTCTTTCCTAACCCACAGAATAAGGGGGAAAGGGTTCTGCACTCTCTAGATGTGCACAGACAGCTCATATACTATTTGGACAGGATTAAACCCTTCAGGAAGTCTGATCAATTGCTGGTTAGCTTTGCTTCAGGTGCAGAAGGCAAAGCCATCGCCAAGCAAACCATTTCCAAATGAATAGCACACTGCATCCATTTCTGCTACAAACAGCATGGCGAGCCTCCCCACAACGGGGTCCAGACACACTCCACCAGAGCAGCCTCCACCTCTGCAGCTTTTCTCAGAGGAGTCCCACCAAGGACATCCTGGAGGCTGCCACCTGGACATCTGTTCATACTTTTACCAAACCTTACCACCTGCCTCTCTTCTCCAATCCAGGGCAGAGTTTGCCTCTGCAGTCTTGCAGGGCATGCTAGCCAGCCCCTAGCTTCCTGGACTGCCTCCACCCATTTCCTCAGCTTTGGAAATCTACCCAAATGTGATGACTGCAACAATGAAACACTTAAGAACATAGTACAGTTGTGTACACTTACCATAAATGTAGATGTTTGAGTGTATTCACTGTAACAGCCCTGGTTACCCTCCCTCCAGCCCCCTTTCTCTTTTTCTTCCTTTTTTTTCCTTGTTGTTCTCCTTTCCTTACAAGGGACATATTGGTATTTATTTTCCACTGGTAGGGTTCTACCACCAGAGCCTGGCCTCATACTTTGGGGGCTCCTGACAGGTTAGGGCAAGAAAAACAGATGTAATGGCGTTGGATGCCTTCCTTTATACCAATGATGACCTGATGTCACTCTTCAAGTGACAGCAACTGATGCAGAAATACTAAGACTCTGGTATTCAGGCCGGCCAAGGGCTACCCAGGCAGGGATAACCCAAATGTGATGACTGCAACAGTGAATACACTCGAACATCTACATTTATGATAAGTGAACACAACTGTACCTTTGGCTAAAGGTTGCTTTGAAAAAAAAAACCAGACTATAGGACAGAGGAGTCTATAGCACATCATCGAATTCTTAATTTATCAAATACCTAATTGTCGAACTACCTGTTCAACGAATGATCTAACCATTGAAGTGGAATTCATCAAAAGATTTTTTTACTTGGCCATCCTGAAAAAAAATGTTGCGTGATTGACATGCCGACTGGCCAAGATTTACCCATTACCTCATTGTAGTGCAATCTTGGAGTTGGTATACTTAATTTGCAGGGGTGTATGGGGTGCAGCCCCCCTGCAAAAACACAAAAAACTTTACCTTTCATGGAGTTGGTCAAGTAAAATCTTTCGATGAATTCCACTTTGATGATTGGGTCATTTGCTGAATAGGTAGTTCGACCGTTCTGGTTCAACTGGTAGGTATTCGATAAATTAAGAGTTTGACGATGTGATATAGACCCGGGCAAAGAGGTAAATCTGTTTATGTACTAAACGCAAAAGAACCCAAACTAGCAAATAATAACCCATCAAAGAAGCCTGAACTGATCAAGTTAGTTGCAAATCTGATGAGACTAAATAGGAAAGAGAGGAAAACAGTGAAATAACAGAGCAAAGTGTCAACATGATAGATGGATTCGAGATGCAAAGAAAGATCCTGGATTACTCTAAAACAAATGTAAGTTGTTTTCATGTCAAACCAACAAATAAAAATGGGTTTATTTGTACATAGATTTTAACAAAGAGTACTGTTATGATTGATAATTGCTTAGTGCTATACAAATATACCAGTACTTAACACATCCTCAAATTTCGTAATCCCGATGGCAAGATAGTTGCTTCTTTCTAAGAGCCAGTGACATTGTGGGTTTGATAATAAATGACATCTTAATAACTATCAATTTAAAGACTTTTAAAGTACCAGTAAACTGCGCACAGACAAGTGAGTCAGTTTTGTCTCTAGTGAACTGCTTCACGAAAGGATAAGCAAGGCTTTAACAAGTACAAAGGGATTTTCTGGATACAACAATTAAATGATATCCTAACAGTCTAATGGATATACTTTCATCTTGAATGTTGGAGCTGCAGTACAGCTTCTGTGGTAAGCAGATGAAAAACAAAACAGGAAGGACAACATGAAAATATTCTGACATATGAAGTAGGAACAAGGGAAGTGTCTTACTAAAGGAGAAACCACGTTGGTAAGGAATTTAAAACACAGATATGGCTCTTTATTCAGCTTCTAGCCCTGCTAGATAAGTGAGAGAAACTTAACAGTGATTACTGCAAGATATACACTATCACCAGGTGTTATTAATTCTTGAATCCCTGGCATGGCATTGGTGGTGGTTAGGGAAGTAATTATGACTGTGACTCCAGTCTTGACATTAAGCCAGCAATTTACATTCAAAATGGAATGCCCAGAAGGATTGACTTTCAAAATGATATGCCCATTAGGTCCCAGAACATTGCAAACAGACTTTCTTCCTTAATGTTTGTTCCTTTTCAAACTACCTTGTAATGCAAAATGTTAATACTGTTCCTTTTATAGATCATTTGGAAATAGGGCAGAAACAACTGTTGCCTAAAAAAGTATTACAGTTAGAAAATTTATTTTCCTTTGCAAGTGGTGCAAATATCTGACTTTTTCAGTAAGTGCTGTAACCAGTTCATTTTGTGCCAAGTGCATTTCCCCAATCTGGTATCCCTCAGCTGTAAGTTGAGATACAAAAAAAAAGCCATCTCCTTCAGAGTTGGGGATCATAAAAAGAAAGTTTTTTATAAACTCTATCAGACCGCATGGTACAGTTTAAATACCACACACAGCACTGAAAAGCTTCAGCCCTGACTGCTAATGCAGTATCAGCATTTTGCCATTACAACACTACCATAAGTCAGCGTTGTGCCTGTCACACTCCCTGAAAGCTTGCGCCTGGTGTGACTGCTGACTTCTCCCCACCCTAGCTATATATCTGAAGTGCACATCCATTTTAAACAGGGAGCTCAGAAGTGGATATATATGGACAGTGTGTTCACATCCTTTATCTTTGTAGGTGCTGAACTATTTGACCCACTTTATCTATTTACAAAGAGACACAGCAGACAAAATGCAGGATATCCAAGTGGAGTTGCATGGGGGCCCTTTGAATGATAAGATCAAGACCCAAGCTCCTGGTTCCAACATGGGTAGTATCACCATCCATGTGATTCATAATTATTCAAAAAGTGTTTTAAAGAAGTAAGAGTCCATGTTGCTCTGCATTGGTACTTCCTGGTTGTGTTTCACCTAGTTCATTGAGTACACCGGGACATCTTTCTTAGATTCCGCTATAAAAAAGCTACCTACTGCTTAGATCTGAAGTCTCCCAGCATCTTAACAATGTGAGGGAGGTCTGCCATACTCTCACTATGATGGGTGTGAGGATTCACCCTCCTTACCTTACCTTTGCTTGGGTGCAGAGGAGATGGTGCCTGTTGTGGTTTTGCATGGCCCACAGCATCAACTGTGTGTGTGTGTGTGTGTGTGTGTGTGTGTGTGTGTGTGTGTGTGTGTGCGTGTGTGTGTGTAGGCTGGAAACAATTCCCTTAATCTGTTTTCCATCAAAGTTCCAGGCCCACAGGTTGAGGATTTGACACTCACCAAGAAGCTGTAGTCTACCACTTACCCAACTGTTCCAATCTGGGCACAGGTGAGTGTAAATATACTGTTCATCTCAGTGCTTGAAAAATAATCTTCTGGAACAGACGGATAAAGGAAGTAATATATAGAAGGTACTCCATAGCTTTTCTTGCTCCTTCCTAGGTTCCATTGCTTCCCTTGCAAGACATTCCACCCCATCAGAAACAAAATAACAGGGTCCTAAATCTCCTCAAAAACTAGCCTTCTAAAAGGTCTGTACCAGTTGAGATATTCCAGATTTCTTTTGGTGCCAAAGGGAACAAAGCAAATAATACACATTATAGATCTTAGCAGCTTAATTGTCTTTGTTTCAAATGAAACCTTTCAAATTGTAATGGTGTAGTCTACCCTTCCTTGTCTGTGAGAAAGTTTTTGTGTTATTTAGAACTCCAAGGCATCTACCCAAACATCAAAATAACCAAAGAGTTAAGAAGATTGATGCCTTTCCTAGCTGAAGACTGCTATTACCAGTTCAGAACTCTTTCCTTTGGTCTCCCCACAAACCCACAGTGTTAAGTGCTTGGAACTGTATGCAGCTATCAAAAACTGTAGGAAACTAAAATATTCTTTTATGTGCATGACTGGCTTCTTGCTGTTCCATCTCAGGTAGAGTTCGTTCACAAAAGAGAGTCTGTACTCGCATTAGTGCTTTCTCTTCAGGCCCCCAGACTAGCTGACTCTCTTCCAAGTATCTTCAGAAACTGACACTGTAGCAAGAAACTAGGAATTCAGGATGAGGCTTGTTCAGCACCTACACTATAAAGTAAGATGTTCATGTTTTAAGCAATTTTGCAGTGGTTCTTAGCATCTCTCCTACAATTATTTATGCAAAACTACATCCAGTGAACTGTCTGACTTGTTTCTTGTTTATAAATATATACAATTTGTATTACATTTGCTTGTCTCAGGTTGTTACTATTTTTACTACATTTAGTTTCACTCGTTACTTTGTTGCCATGCTTCTCCTGAATGACATTCCTGTTTCTGTCTTCATGTCTGTATAATGTATATACAGTCTGTGTAGTTCATTTTATTTTATTTATTCTTTTTTAACTGAGGTAGAACTCTGACTCATATGGGTAGCTTTCAGGCTAAGCTCAGGACTTGGGACTTAACCAGGCAAGTTTTGTATGTTTGTAAAATATGTTTGTGACAAAATGCTGTCTCTGTGCTGTGGCTAAAGAGGTCCTACTCATGACAAGTTTACTGCCCTGTTATAAAATCAGTAACAGTTAGCCTCTCGAAGTTCCAGCTGCTCCCATTTCAGTCTCTCACTTTCATAAGCTGCACCTTGGACACTGCAGTATGTTGAGACTTTCTGACCCATGACAGAATATTATCCCTTCATTGCATAATTGCTTCTATTCAATTGGCACATCCTGTTCCACCAGAGACTTGTCTTAATGATTTATAAATCATGGCAGTTTCTGTTTTCACATTTTCATTGTCCTTATGTAGGTTCTACATGAGGGGTCCTTCACTGGGAAGTTTGAGACATTTTTACTTAATGTTTCAGTTATCTTTCCCATTCAGTTCATTGTCTGTGCCCCTTCAATCAAACCTGCAATGGGCGTTGGACTTTTTGAACCTCAAG
Organism: Protopterus annectens; assembly: GCF_019279795.1. Taxonomy (NCBI): domain Eukaryota; kingdom Metazoa; phylum Chordata; order Ceratodontiformes; family Protopteridae; genus Protopterus; species Protopterus annectens. The sequence goes on along the minus strand of NC_056733.1, from coordinate 1,347,556,042 downwards.
TCAGAGAGTCTGTTCTAACTCCTAACATATCAGATGACCATTGATGCCCAAGGAAGAGGTGATACTTCAGTGGGTACCTTGACAACTCAGGGAGACTTGGAAATAGGGAATGCTACTGGATTTGCTGGTCATTTAGTTCTTCGTACCACAGATGGTCATCTCCAGTCATTCATATAACATGGCTGTAGTATGACCCATCTGAATATACATATATATATATATATATATATATATATATATATATATATATATATATATATATGTGTGTGTGTGTGTGTGTATATATGTGTATATATGTATATATATATATATATATATCTCTATATATATATATATATATATATATATATATATATATACACACACACACACACACACACACACACACATACATAGAGAGAGAAATTTCTTGCACTATGAGATTGAGACTTTTATAACTTTGACCAAATTATTTGAGCAGTTAAAACCTGATAAACTAGTTGTTAATTAAGTATAGGGAAGCCATTACACCGCTGGGTAATTACCTTTTATACTAGGCTAATGACCACCAGGGTCTTTATAAGACTATCCCTGCAGCCCAACCCCATTTTGTACCCGAATATCATGGACTCCTATGTGGTAGATGAGGTAACTAAGAAGTTGACAGTGGGGGGGGGGGGTTAGTAAGGGGTTAGTCTTACGTATTGCCGACTTCTGTCCATCAGAGGCGTGTGATCCAGACCAAGGGTAAATTTAAGATTTCCTGTCCAGTGATCAAGGTTTCATTTGATCAGTGATTGATCTTACATGATATCAACATGTAAACATGTGGGATCACTGTTTGTGTGAGCTCACTGCGTATTCTTTTATGGAGTTTCTCCTTTCTCCACTTTTGTGCAGTTAAAAAACTAATGCATATCAGTTTGGGTGTGGGGGGGGGGTTAGGGGTCTTGACCCCCTTTCCCCTTGTAAATGCATTTATTTTGGTCTTTGCAGTAGGATGTATGTATGTCATATAAATCATTTGTGACTGAGCATTTTTGGGGAGCCATTTGTACGTCTGTTGTCCATAGCGGAAGCTAGCATAGCAATATATGTGTAAGAGGAACATTCATCTTCTATAACATAGCCTTTTTTTATTTTTCTTCCCTCAGCTTAGCAGTGTATGGCATAGAACTGGAGAATGAGGGAAGAGTGGATGTGTGATGAGAAGGGGTAGGAACCAAACTGTATAAGGATGCTGATTGGGTCTAATGTGTATAACATCAGTTGTGAAGGACTTTCTTCTTACAGATTGGTTGTTTTAGTATTTACTTTTCATATATATGTGTGTGTATGTATGTGCACTCATACATGTAGTATGAATTTCTGTGAATAAAAAAAAGTATTTTACAACAGTAGTTCTGTTGCTACGAATTTACTGCCAGTATGTATTAATTTTATGTACTTAATCTGTTTTTGAGAAGGTAAAGGGTGACAGCTGTGGAAGTTGAATGAGTCTCTCAGCAAGTAATAGGTGCCCAGTGCAATAAATTGATGTTGCCGGTCTATCAGTTCCATGAAACATCTAACATCAGTGTTTTGCCAGAATTTAATGAAACAGTTTAAACAGTTGAAATAGTTGAACAGCAGCCTTATTTACTGACCAGGACTTTTCTGAAAAGGGGTCAGTTGGCCAAGTGGCTATTTTCCCTTAATGAAATTTATTTGTGGCCCAGGACTGGTCCAGAGCACAAATGAGACATATCCATTCAACAAGGACGAATCTGGAAGGTAATACATGAATTGAAAGTTCATGAGTTGTGTGTGAGTCAATTTATGTAGCTTTCAGCCAATGGCCCATAAGTGGTTCTGCTGTTCTCTTTAGGAGTGTGATAATCGAGTGTATTCATCATAGACTCCCATTATAGCTACCTTCTGTGTTTGTGGTCTGCTGTGCTAAAACAAATACAGCAAACACGAGTAATGTTTGCCACCTCCAGGCCAAAAGGCATGATTGGTGAGAGCAAAGAAATCTGGAAAATTGAAATATTTAAGGATTTAGGCAGAGGGAATATACTGCAACTTCATCTCTGCTTCAGAGTTTCTCTGCCAGACTTTATTTGTTGAGCAGAAGATCTGAAAGAAAAATTAACAAGCATACTTCTATGCAGAGTCTGCATCTCTTCCCTGTGTTTGTGTGGGTTCCCTCCGGTTACTCAAGTTTCATCCCACATTTCAAAGACATGCTGTAGCTGGATTGCACACATGAAATTGGCCATAGGTGTGTGTGTGTGTGTGTGTGTGTGTGTGTGTGTGTGTGTGTGTGTGTGTGTGTGTGTGTGTGTGTGTGTGGTGTGGAAGAACTACTGCAGCAGGGCTAGACATCTGGCAGTGTAAACTTTGGCTCTAGATGTTTGTCAGTGTTGAAGTGACACCCCGATCCCATGTGCAAAAATGGGAACAGGGGTTGTGGATGGATGGACTTGTCTGTAGAGCAGGTAGGGTGGAGAGTTGCATCTTTTTTCCTGGAAACCACAAGTTAAAATATCTTTTGATAATGAACCGTTGAGCTCAGAAACATTAACTAAACACATTGATGTTTTTTGTAAACAACTATACACCATCTTATGAGAAACAAAATAGAAACAGCATATTTTACTCTGATTAGAGACATGGTTATGTGTAATAAAAAGGCCAGCAAAAATACTGCCTCATTTACTGATTTTGTTGATGTTCAGCATGCCATTATTTCAAGTAAACAAAAAACAAAATACACAGATAACTCCACTTAAAAGAATGCAGCAAAAGTTCACATTCTTGTCCTACTTAGATAAATATCTCTGTTGCGTGATGGGGATTACCATATTTGTTTTAAGAGGTTCTAACATGTTATAATACATCAGGTTTTTCAAAAAGTCCATATCCGACGACTTCTTGTCTAATTTGTTGACCTCTTTTGGCAGGGGCATCACAGAACTTTGCTTAGAAAGGAGGGAAGTAAGGAAATAACAGCTTCCTCGTTGTTGTGTGAGGGATGTGAGCAGCATAGCCAGGCTTTTTGGCATTATGCCAAAGAACTACCACTTGCCTAGGATTCTAGTTTTAACAGACTGCAATACCAGCACCTTTTTGCCTTTGTCTTTGTTTGTTAGATATAGTACAGTAAGACAGGGAACAGTTTTTCAGGGCCTGCAAGCATCTTGCTGTGAAATCTAAGGTAACTTACGGCTGCAATTATGCTTTGAAAGTTAATGCACATAGTATCAAGAACAGGCAAATGTGAATAATTGCTTGTTGAATCGGTGGTTAGGAAAGTGAGACAGCTGACAGAAATCTAAAATATATTTTGTGGTTCATTAGCAAATGAAAAATGCACAGCATGTGTTGTATCAAAGCGGAAATGTACCAAGGTACTGTAGCATGGATAAACATTAGTATCAGCTTGTTTCAGAGATGGCAGAAGGATAGAGTATTTGTTTGTTTGTGTCTTTCGGCTTTTCCCGGTTAGGGGTCGCCACAGCAGAACTTCGGTCCATTAATGATTGGCAGTAGGTTTTTACGTGCTGGCTTGCTGGGCCTAACGCACAACCTTCAACGAAGGAATGCCCATTCACGCATGTCACCACACAGAAGATGCTCTAACTGAGAATCGAACGGGCAACGTCTAACTGTGAGGCGACAACGCTACCGCAGCACCACCACCGCAGTGGGAACTTATCCACAATATGCCCATTTTTTAGTAATCCGTGGCTTAAAAAGACAATAAAATTAAATGTGAGCGTACACATTTAGGTTTTCACACTTGAGGATATACCCACCCACCCACCCATCCATACATCCATACATACATACATACATACATACATAACATTTATTTGCCATTTGTTTAGAGTAGAACATTTGGTTTGATATAGTAAGAGGAAAACATTACATATTTGGCAAAAAAAAATTTTATCTATCCATCTGACACCTTGCAGTTCAGTTACAGCAGCTGTAATTTGAGCCTCCAGGATTGCTGAGCTTCCTGTGTCACTGGGAGGGAGCTCAGCTGCTGTGCAATGGATCCTCATCTCTGCAGGTTTGATCCTTGATCTCATCCCTTCAGTTACTACTCAAAAGCTGGTAACTGTACATGAGGATGGAGACATAGACTAAGTAGTAAAGCAGGGAGTTTGTGCTATGAATCGTTCGCCACACTCCAGCACAATGCCTGTAATATGGTCAAAGTGCCACTCTCAGCCACTGGTCATTCTCTTATTCTTTACTTTCACTCATGCACATGAACCCAAGATACTTAATACTCCTCCACTAAAGGTGTTTGTTCACCTCTAACCTAAGAGATTTCTACTGTTTTCTAAGACAGAACCACTAGTTTTGATTTGGAGAGGATCCACTATGTTTACACAAGACTACGTGGATTGAAACAGAGTTGTTCTTCCAGTTCTGACAGGCCTGAGTACTCAAACCCTTGAGAATAATGTACTTGCGACTGTGCCATTGTCAAGCAAATGCAGCACATTATAAAATACAAAATGCATTTTTTCAAGAGGATAAGCTTTTCTACATTCCACATATGAGAGGTCTTTCCCCCACACTCCATCCAGTTTTTTATTCTCATTTTGAAATCACAGCACATCCGAGAAAGACCAGTAATTAACAGTGGGGAAAAGTCATGTTGCTTCTGCTGAAGATTACAAACTTGGAAGAGTTATAAACAGTACACGAATCACCATGTTGTTCCATCATGAAACAAGTGATCATTTGCTAATGGCTACTACTGTGAGCATTGATTTTCAGCAACTATGATACAAGTAATCTTGTATGAAGTAGCTGATTGAAAGCCTTTGGACGTTGATTTTTCATCAGATCTGCTTCACGATCAGCAGTGTGTTCCACTCCAGTGCCTGCTGGGAAGTCAGTTGATGTCTTATCTGTAGATGTCATCTTGTCATATCTCAAAGGAAGTCATCTTAATCAAACCAAGACTTTTATCTGTCAAGGCACTGATTTGTTTTCCTGTGTCAACACTGATGACCTCATTTGGTTCTCATAACTGCAGCGCTAATTTTATGCATACCTTTTCCAAAGCTTCTCATAGTAGTTGTATGGAAAACTCACTGTGGGTCTCCATGTCTGATCTGTTTCTGGATTTCGGGTATTCACAGATATGGAACTAAATGACAAATGGCTCCACAATTTGCTGCCACTTTTATGTACAGTTATTACAAGATCTGAGATCACTTCACCTGCAGCAAGGTAAGTTCTAAGAAATTAAATGCATGCAGCTTTTTTCTTGTTTGATATCTGTTTTTCTCTTTTGGCGCTTATTCATATGCAAGTTGTTGATCTCATCGGATGTGGAAATTGTAGTATGAAGCTAGATATATATGTTTGAAATATGATGAAGCTTTTTGTTAGTTTGGGTAGACGATGTATTCAGTTGTGACAGTAGATATATCCATTAGACTATTATGCATATACCCCTGGGGCTTGCACATGTATGTATTGTTATCTCCTGACAGTTACTGTGAAAAAAATCATTGAAAAATATGTTGAGTTCTGTTTCCTTTAACAGATGTGGATTTAAATGCCTACAGGTATGGATGTGTTCATACATTGCTAGCCTGTAGGATAATCTTCTAAAAGCCTGATTGATATAAAGCCTTGTCTTTATTTCTTATCACTCATAAAATTACCTTAAAAAGTAGGGAGAGACTTTTGTATTGTTAACTGGGAGTAGAAACGTGTTCCACAGAGTTCCCTATCAGATGTGCAGTATGGGATTTTATGACTCAAATTTAAAACCAGAAATTTTCAATAACCTTTAAAGAACTGGTTAAAGGGGGAGGATGAATTCCCTTTCATTACCATGCCCACATTTCATATGTACTAACTCTGTCAAGATCACTGTACCTTGGAATAGCAGAACACTTCAGAATACTGCAGCCTCAGACTTGGTGTATATTCTCACTTGACATTAACATGTTCAGTTTTGTTATTCTGTGGGCTGTAGTTGTGATCCTCAGAATTTCAACAGGCAAACCTTCTAATGTCTAGGGAGATGTTGTGTCAAAAAATTATCTGTTTTCACATTATTTATATTTGGTTTAGTGGTAAATTACCCAGCCTTGTACTATGGTCTGTGTGTTCCTAGCACAGTATTTAAAAAGGACCAGATCTGATAGTGGTTTAAAGACTAGGCACAGGTCACCACTCAGAACCTTACAGCTGTAAAACATAAGTGTAGTTTAAATTTTTAGACCCACTGTTTCATTTGTGAGAAACATTCAGATTTTCTGTAGTTGAATGAAGTGTATTTAGTAGGGGCAAAAAGCTAATATAGTGGCACAGTTTTGTCCCTGGGCAATCCTGGTTCTCCCGTTAATATTAGATAAGCTTTTCCTAATTGCTTTTCTAACCACTAAGGAGACTGTAGGTATGGTTAGGTTCCTGTATGACACTGTTTTGAGTTTATGGTAATCAGTTCTATAATCAAAATTCACATTTTTATTCTGAAATCAATACTGACCAGTAGTGCAGTGGTCAGTGCTACTGTTCATTTTCTGTCACTTTTCCTGGCTAGGGGACTTTCTGTGCCAAACGCACAAGCTGATGTCCTTCTATTCCTATGTTGCATTATTCTGAGTGTGGAATTCCCCACCTCAGATGACCCAAACGTCAGCTCCTATACAAAAGCATAAGCCTGGCTGCTGTAAGTGCGTGGGATGTCACACGTAGGGCCATAAACCAGGGACCTTAAATGTGACGTCTGCATGCACAGACCTCAGAACTTTTCAGGCACAGTCAACCATCACATTGATCGCTTCACTCCTCTACTTTGAAGACGTCTAAAGGTAAGTACCCCATTGGGGATTTTTTTTTGCTTGAGCTTGGTTTGCTGTACCCAACTGTTAGCCAATGTCCACTAAGAAGGGTAAATGCTGATGCGGGTGCCAGATACCGCATAAGGATACGCGCAACTGTTGCGTTTTCTGCCTAGGCCGAGAACACGACCATACCTCTTGCCTTGTTTGTCAATCATTTGTACCCAAGACCCTCCAAAGCCATCTAGCCACCCTAAGTCTGTATTTAGAAAACCAAAGGCTCAAAAAGCTAGCCCTCAGGATGGATCCAAAGTCACCTGCCCCAGCTGAACAATCATGGAAAAAGGTCAGGTTTCCAAGGCCTCGTCCTGCCAGCTTCCGATTTAGGAATTGAGAGATGTCTGTTAGAGCTGTTTACTTCAGCGACTCCCCTCGAGGAAGCCACTTCAGAAGTAATGGCCAGCATGTCCATGGATGTAGCTCAATCATCAGTTCCTACCGATATTGAGGGGGAACCAGATAATGCCGGATGACCGACCAGGAGGCCATTACCTGAAGCCCCTACTCTTGTCCAGGCCACTGAATCCAGGCCTTCTCCTAAGACCACTCCTTTGAAAAGAAAGCAGAAAACTAAACCATAATTGACTCTCCAGCTGACATGGACATCCTCCAAAATGGCCTTACTGAGACGGACACCTGGTGTCAAAGTCATGGCCTCAAGCTAAATGCCAAAAAATGCATAGTCATCCCATTTGAGAAAAACAAAACACTCACGAATTACCACATAGGTGGCAGCCCCATAATACAGAAGAGGTAATAAGAGATCTGTGGACCCAGGTAGATAGTAATCTCTCCTTTGACAATCATATTGCCAAAGTAGTTAGGGAATCCTTCTATGTGGCCCATCTAATTACTAAAGGGTTCGCATCTAGAAATAAAGAAGTTATAGTGCCTCTCTACTCGTCACTCATTAGACCCATCATAGAGTACATTGCCCCATTTGGGATGTACCTCACAAGACACTTCCAACAGCTGGAAAGACCACAAAAGTACCGACCCAAGAGGATTACTGGCCTCAAACATATGTCCTATGCAGCCCAACTGAAAAAACTCCGGCTGTACTCAGTGGCATTTCGCTTACTCAGAGGTGATCTCTGCCTGACTTACAAAGCCATGTCCAACTCAGAATTGATGGACATGCTCCACCTAAAGAAATCCAAGTCACTGCAAGGCACACGCTCTAATGAGCTAAATCTCGCCACAGCAATAAATAGAACATGCTGGAGGTATAGATTCCTGTCACAGAGGCTCCCCATGCTTTGGAACAAAATTTCAAACTACATTAGGCAGAGCCCCCCACTAAGACTCTTCAAGAGAAACCTTGACAAGTGGATGGGTAACAGAAAATACACCCCTGGGATCACTTCATTGGCTCTGCTTTACAGAGGATCAGTTAATTAATCAATGGGGTGGCGAAAGCCGACACACTCTGGCTAGGCTTATAAATGCCCTTGGGCAGATAGCCTAGTTCCTACCTATGAACCTATAAACATCTGCCTCCACCCAGAGAGGGAGTTCCAGACTGGTAATCCTTCAACTCCTTGATGCAGGCCTTCATGGCCCTTAGGCCCACAACCTCTTCCCCCTCCACCATTCCTGTTCTCCGTCCTAGGCCTACCTCAGCTGCTTCTTTCCTCCTTCCCACTGCTCATGAAGGGGAAGAAGAACAGGAGGCTTACTACTCATCTTCAGATGAATCCATTACTTGTTCATCTCAAATTGCCTCTACACTAGAATATTATTCCCCTGATGAAGAATCCATAGAAGGGGACTTTCCACCAGAAGATATCACATGTGGGGAGACCATCACAAAGCTGAAAGAATACTTTAAATGGGACAGTTCGCAAATGACTAAAACTCAAGATATACTTTGAGTTACATTAAATGGAATCTCCTTCCCCATCAGCCATCCCACCAGTTATTCCTGCCTACCTTGATGCATTCTCTTCAGCATCTAAAAACCCAGACTCACAACTTTCTGTCCCTAAGAGGCCTGACCATTTCTGTAAAGTACCAGATGAACAAAAACTCCTGGTAAAACCACCCCAGAAGACCCAGCAGTGATTGCTCTATCCCCTGACAAGCAGTCAAGACTGAGTCTTTCATTGTCTCTCTTGCCTACTGACAACGAAAGTAAAAACATGGACAGGATAGGCAAGAAGGTTTATACGTCTTCCACCCTAGCCTTCAGAGCTGTCAACTACCAAACCCATATGATAAAATATGCTTTGGACCTTGAATCCCAAGCTTCTCCTCTCCTGTCATCCACACCTGACTGCCCTAGCAAGACAGAGGTAGCATCAAAACTGGCCATGGCTTCTCAAGTGGCCAGACTTTCTATTAGATACCATTATGATGCAGCAGAGGCCTCTGCAAGGTCTGCAGCTTCTGCATCAGTACACCGCAGATATTCTTGGCTATGCCTTCAACCCCTACCAGAGAATTTCAAGTAAAAAATCCCAGATGCCCCTCTAGACCATGACCTCCTGTTTGGTAAACAATCTGCAGACCACTTTAAAAGCCTTCAAGAGAAAAGTAAAGAGCTTCAAGACGTCAAGCAACTGCTGGTGTCTCCCATTCCTAAATATTAACTAAATATTACATAAATTACCCTGCTAAGACTACCTTTGTCAGGAGGACATCCTCCTCTGCTACCTCATCATCTTCCAGGCATAGGAGAGGAACCAGGAGGCAGACCATCTCCAGACCAGCAGCCTCACAGCCTATTCAAAGACAGCCCTTTCATGACAGAAATGGCTCCAACAATGCATGGACTGCCTTGCCTACCTCCCATTGTCAGCCTGCCTCTCCCACTGCCTCCCTCTTTGGAGATCCATCACCTCAGACCGCTGGGTGCTAGCAGTAGTACAAGAGGGATATTTCCTCTCTTTGAAGGAAAACCCTATACAAGGGGCATTCCACCCCCAAAAAAATCAACTACACCTTATTCCCCAGGTCCTACAGGACCTTCTGAACCTAGGAACTATAGAACCTGAACCTACAAGACAAGAAGGAAAAGGCTTTTACTCAAGATTATTTCTGGTCCCCCAAAAAAGATGGCCATTAGAGGCCAATACTGGATCTGTCCTTTCTAAATATATTCCTAAAAGTTCCATCATTCAGAATGTTACCTCTACAAACCCTTCTTCCACTGTTGCCAGACCAGGCCTTTATGACCACACTCGATCTGAAGGAGGCCTACCTCCATATTCCCATAAAACCCTCCCACAGAAAATATTTGCATTTCACTGGGCCCTGTTCACACTTTCAGTTTACAGCCTTACCCTTTGGTTTATCTACTGCACTCAGGGTAGTCACAAAATGCCTAACTCCAGCTATAGTTTTTGCAGAGCCAAATGTGTCCAGATTTATCCCTACCTAGACAACATCCTCATTCTAGCAGAAAGAGAGGGCACCCTACAAAACCATCTGCAGTTCACCATTTCCCTGCTTCAGAGCCTGGAATTCACCTTCAACATCTCAAAGTCATCCCTAACCCCCTCAGCAGGACAAAATCTTTTCTGGGCTGCAGGATCAGAACAGACCTGATGCGGGCATTCTTCCCTCAGGACAAAGTTCTCTCCCTCTCTACCCAGTTTCCAAACCTACTGCAGGTTCAACAGATATCTGCAAGACAATTCTTGCAGGCCCTGGGGCTAATGGCAGCCACCATCCCTGTGCTGCCTTTGGCCAGAATGCATATGTGAAAACTGCAGTGGTACTAGAAGAATGTGTGGTCCCAACACGAACACTCTCTAGAGTTTCAGATTACTCTCTTGCCCTGCCTCAAAGCAGAGCTAAGGTAGTGGATTCAACAAATCCTAATGAACCCAGGCCTTCTATTTCAACATCCCACCCCAACCCAGCACATACATACAGATGCATCAGATCTAGGGTGGGGGGCTACCATGAAGGGCTTCATGGTACAGGAGACCTGGCATCCTACCCTCCAAAAGAAACCTATCAATGTGATGGAAATGACAGCAATCCTTCTGGCCTCAAAAGCTTTTCTCCCAGTCCTGCAACCAGGACCCCTTCAAATCTTCACAGACAATACCACAGTCATGTGGTACCTCAACAAACAAGGAGGGGCCAAGTCCTACCTCCTGTACTGGATAATAATCCAAATTTGGGACCTTGCCTCCAAAAACAACTTATCTGTGCATGCAACATACATTCCTTCCCAGGACAACCAACAAGCAGTTATTCTCTCTACAGCATGAGTGGATGCTCAATAGGGACATTTTTCTAGACATTGTCCACCGGTGGGGCACACTTCAGGTAGATTTTTTTAACTCCCCCCAGAACAGACAATTGAAAAAATTCTGCACCAAGGATCACTTTCCACTTGCCTGGAGGGGTAGATGCCTTCAGCATTCCATGGAAGGGACGGTTTCTATATGAATTCCCACCCTTCCCTCTCATTCAGAAAGTCCTCCTGAAGATCAGTAAGGACAAACCCAAAATCTTGCTGGTAACTCCCTATTGGCCAAGGCAGCACTGGTTCCCCCTACTACTCTCACTAGCCAAGGGCAATCACCACAAGTTACCCCACAAGGTGGACTTACACAACAGAAGGGAACTCTCATTCACCCTCACCTACAGATGTTAGGTCTAACACTCTGGGTGAACTCTCATTCACCCTCACCTACAGATGTTAGGTCTAACACTCTGGGTGATAAACTTTTAATTCCTTTCAGACACCACTACTCTGAGGACGTGCTTTTAGTCCTGAGGGAGGCCAGGAAACCTACTACATGGAGAGCCTACATGTTAAAATGGGAAAGATTATGCAAGTGGTGTCTCCATAGGCACAGGGATCCCTTTCAAGTGGATGCCCCTCTAGTCCTTACTTATGTGTGGGAACTTATCAAGGCTGGCCTTTCATACTCCTCAGTGAAAACCTACCTATCTGCAATGTCTGCCTGCTTACCACTAGAACCCCCTCTACTAGCCAGGCTAGATGTTAAATTATTCCTGAAAAGGGTCTTGGTCATCAGACCACCAAGGAAACCAGTCCCACCTCTTTGGGACCTAAACTTCATCCTGGAAAAACTCACTGTGCCTCCTTTCAAGCCAGCCAGTTCTGCAACGCTTCAAATGTGCACATGGAAGACTGTACTGCTGGTGGCCCTTACCTCTGCTAGATGGGTGTCAGAGTTAGAAGCTGTCATGGCCTGCTCACCCTACTCTACCTTCCACAAGGATAGGGTGACCCTACGCACTAACCCTTCCTTCATGCCAAAGGTGATAAATGATCTGTCGTTAAACCAATCCATTCACTTGCCCACCTTCTTCCCCTCTCCCACTAATGATAGTGAGAGCTTACTCCATTCCCTGGATGTGTACAGATAACTACTCCAGGGAGTAAGAGCTCATTCTACCAGGGCCGTGGCATCCTCCAAAGCCTTTCTCAAAGGCCTGGACATGGCCTCCATTTTGGAAGCAGCCACCTGATCCACCATACACACTTTCACCAGACACTACAAATTGGACCATGTCTCCAGAACCAGGGAAGGTTTTGCTAGGGCAATCCTGCAGGGCTTTCTGGGATCAGCTACCTCTACCTCCACCCTTCCTTCTAACTAAGCTGTGGCACTCTTTCACACTAAGAATACTGCAACATAGGAATAGAAGGACATAGAATAGTTGTGTAAAATCTTACCATAACCATAGATGTCCTTCTCTTCCATGTTGCAGGATTCCTCCCCCCACCTATTCCCTTTTTTTCTATTGACCTTTCTAAAGGGCACCCTGGGGCACACCCTAGACCACGGTCAGACTAGCCAGCAAATGGAACTTTGTACCACTTGACATCTTTTGGCTCTCTCTACTGGACTGTCAGACTGGGCATTTAAGTTCTGAGGTCTGTGTGTGGAGGCATCACATTTAAGGTCCCTGGTTTATGGCCATACGTGTGACATCCCATGCACCTACAGCTGCCAAGCTTAAGCTTTTGTATAGAAGCCAACGTTTGGGTGGCCTGAGGCAGGGAATCCCACTCTTAAGAATACTGCAACATGGAAGAGAAGGACATCTATGGTTATGGTAAGATTTTGCACAACTATTTTTTCCTCCTTGTCAGTTTTTGCTGGGGTCTCTGGTTTCCTATTACCTTCCAAAGACAAAACAGAAGTTGAACTGACTGTTATTTAAGTTTGTTTGTAGATGGATATGCAGTATGTTGTGTACATGTGAATATGTTAATTGTGGTTGTGTGAATGTAAGTGAGTTGGTGCATCCTGTAATGGACTGGCCTGACAGTATGGGCTCTGGCACCCCACAACGCCGAATAGAATAAAATAGATTTTTGACAGTGAATAGGAACCAATGGTCAGAGTACAGTGTCTACATTCTCTGCAGTACAGAGACATCTTTAATGAACACAGCAGTGCTTCCCTCCAAGGTTTAGTAGGCATTGGCCTTCCAAGGATTGGTCCTTTCCTGCCTCTTCCAGACCTTCTCAGTCCAAACCCAGATCCAGCAGAGCTCCCAGGCTTCAGTCCCAGGGTACGCACAGGACTAAGCAGTGGGGGGCCTCCACTTCCAAATCTGGGAGTAATAAAACTCCCCCCTATGGTAAACTGCCGCAATGACTTCTTTTTAAAACTTCCAAGCACTTCTCAACTGACTGCCCTTTGGGGGGAAAGATTGCTCTTCATGCAAAGAACTGGGACCTCATTACCCAGGACAAACGGGTTTTAAATATAGTGTCCCAGGGATACAGATTTCACTTCCACATGTTACCAACACTAAGCGGGTGGCCAGATCTACCCCCAAATCAGTGGGCAGAGGCCCAAAAGCAAGTACTTTCTCTTTTAAGCATGGGGACTATTCATTTGGTACCAGAAGAGGAAAAGGGACAAGGTTTATACTCAAGACTTTTCCTGGTACCCAGAAAGGACAATTCATGGCATCCTATTCTGGACCCGTCTACTCTAAACACCTTTTTGGTGATTCCAAAATTCAAGATGCTGACTCTTCACCATTTGCTCCCTATGCTAGGCAAAGACGCCTGGCTGGCAACACTAGATTTAAAGGAAGCATACCTGCACATCCCAATCAGGGAATCTTGCAGAAGATATCTACGCTTCAAAGCAGGCTACACGCACTGCCAGGTCTCTGCACTTCCCTTTGGCTTATCTACTGTGCCCAGGGTATTCACAAAGTGCCTAGCTCCAGTCATTGCATTTTGCAGGCAAAGAAATATTCAAATATACCCATACCTGGACGATTGTCTAATTCAGGCAGAAAGCCAGGACATACTTTTGAATCATCTGGCCTTTGTACAAAGGGTGCTAACTTGTCTGGGGTACAACATAAATGAAAAGAAGTCACACCTGGTACCCTGTCAACAAATTATATTTCTGGGAGCAAGCTTGAATACAACTTCCCAGATGGCTTTCCTCACATCAGAGAAACAAATTCATTTGACAACCTACTTCAAACAAGTGGCCACAAAAACCCTTCTATCTGCAAGGCAAATACCACAAGCATTAGGGTTCATGGCCTCCAGCATTCTTCTAATTCCATATGCAAGACTGCATATGAGGAAACTACAATGGTATCTAAAAAGCCTATGGTGTCAACATTCTCAGGATCTAGAAGCAATGATTCCTACCTTGCCTACGGCTAGAGTTCCTTTGGTGGGCAGAGGCCTGCCACCAAAACAAGGGATTACCATTCACACTACCCCCTGCCACCCAAACCCTAACAACAGATGCATCAGACTGTGCATGGGGGGCTCACCTGGCAAGGAAGTGCATTCAGGGAAAATGGAACTCAAGTCAAATGCACCTGCATATCAATCAAAAAGAAATGTTAGCTGTACAGAATGTTCTGACAGCCTTCAAGGACCACATTCTTCCAGGACAATTAATGGCAGAGACAGACAACACCACTTTTATGTGGTACATAAACAAGTGGGGGGTACACATTTCTACCCCCTCTGCAGACTAGCCATGGCATTGTGGAACACAGCCCTGAGCTACCAAGTGCATCTACAAGCTCAATTCCTGCCAGGAAAACTAAACACACTGGCAGACGAACTAAGCAGAAACCTCATGGACCCACACGAGTGGAAACTGGAACCAAGAATTTATAACATACTGACAAGCAAATGGGGGAGCCCAGATATAGACCTGTTTGCCTCCCCCCAGAACTATCAATTGGACAAATTTTGCACAAGGACTCCCCACAGACAAGCTTGGAAATCTGGAAAAAACTATCAGTTTATGCCTTTCCTCCTCTGCCTCTGCTCTCCAAAGTACTACTAAAGATCAAGCAAGACAAACCAAGGACAATTTTAATTCCACCAGACTGGCCACGCCAACACTGGTACTTCCTCTTGCGCAGTGTGTCACTGTTGGCCCTAAGGCATCTGCCTCAGACTCATACCCTATTGTCTCAGCAGGAAAAACAGATTCTGCACCCTCAGCTTCACATACTGAACCTAGCAGCCTGGCTAATTACCTAATCTCTCCTTTACCATCCCTCAGTAAACCAGTGATGGATGTCATTTTAGAGGCAAGGAGGCCTAGTACTAGAAAATCTTATGCTGAAAAATGGAAAAGATTCTGTGCCTGGAACCAGTCTCAAGGGATGAGCACAGCAGTGCTCAATTTACCTCAGATTTTACAATACATTGCTGTAATGATGCTTCACAATGGCCTGTCTTTCTCCTCCATCAAAATTGATGCCTCAGCTATTTCAGGTCATTATAACACAGAACCTCCCCTCTTCTCTCATCCACTGCTCAGAGGGGCCAAAAATTTACGACCACCCAGGAGAGCTCCAACTCCAGCCTGGGACCTTAACTTTGTATTGGAGAAACTCACTCTTCCTCCTTTCGAGCCAGCTGCTACTGCAAACTTAAAATTCCTTTCTTGGAAAACAGCTTTCCTTTTAGCAATCACTTCAGCAAGAAGGGTGTCTGAATTACAGGCCCTTATGGCAGTGAAGCCTTTCATCATCTTTCATGCAGACAGGGTGTCCCTCAGGACTAACCCCTCCTTCATGCCCAAGGTGGTATCCAGTGTGGCCCTTAATCAGTCCATTCATTTGCCAACCTTCTTTCCTAATCCACAGAACAAAGGGGAATGGATACTGCACTCCTTAGATGTGCACAGACAACTTAGATTCAAATTGGACAGGACTAAACCTCAAAGGAAATCTGAACAACTGCTGGTGGCATTTGCTGCAGGGGCAGAGGGGAAGGCTATTTCAAAGCAAACCACTTCCAAATGGATGGGCCATTACATTCATTTCTGCTACAAGCACCATGGAAAACCTATCCCACAGGGGATCAGACCCCACTCAACCAGGGCTGCATCTACCTCTACAGCCTTTCTCAGAGGCGTCCCTACCAGGGACATCCTAGAAGCTGCTACATGGAGTTCTGTACATGCTTTCACCAAGCATTACCATTTGCCAATTTTCTCTAAATCCAGAGCTGGCTTTGCCTCTGCAGTCTTGCAGGGCCTTATAGCTGGTCCTAATGCTATCTAAATTCCTCCTCCCATTCTTAGCTTTGGGAATCTACCCAAATGTGATGACTGCAACAGTGAAACACAAAGAACATAGTACAGTTGTGTAAACTTACCATAAATGTAGATGTTCGAGTGTATTCACTGTTGCAGTCCTGTTTACCTTCCCTTCAGCCCCCTTACTTAATTTGGTTGTACCTCTACTCTCCTTTACTATGCTCAAAAGCTTTGTGGTGTATTTGCTTTTTTGTTGGAGGTATATCCTTGTTTATTTTTAGATTTAATTGCTTCTCGTTAGGGGGGGCACCTGACATCTGGGGCAAGAAAAACTGATGTAATGGCGTCGGCTGCATGTTTTATACCCCTGATGACCTGACGTCATGAAAGAAGGGACAGCAACCGATGCAGGACCCAAGACTTTGTTAATCAGGCTGACTGAGGGCTACTGCAAGCAGGTAACCCAAATGTGATGACTGCAACAGTGAATACACTCGAACATCTACATTTATGGTAAGTGTACACAACTGTATTATTCCTGTCTTCATTTTCTTGTTTCTTTGTCCAACATGAGGGTATGTTATTCTTGACTGAACAATATGCTTTCCCATAGCTATTTCAAAAAGTGTCTTTCCTGTATTGCCTCGTAACGCCCAAGTATGTTGATGTCAGACACTTTGCCCTTCTTACCTGGGCATTTTGATAAGTTGCTGTCAAATGCCTGTACAGGGAAGGTGTGAGGTGGGACATAACTCCTTCTATCCCAGCAGATACCGTTCCTATGGTACAGTGGTACAGCGGTACAGTGCCCCATGATTTGATTCCCTCGGCCTGCATTGCCTAATTGTGTAACTCTGACCACGTAATTTAACATGACAGTGCTCCAGCCTGAGTGTGAAAAAGATACGTGTAGTTCAGTGCTCTAACCCAGCAACAAGTACAAATAAAATAATATAATAAGGTATCAGGTACAGTGGCAGCTTTTGTCTACATCAGTAGTAGCATTGAGATTTGTGTGGATGTGCACACACATATGTGCGAACATGAGTGTTTGTTAGATAAATGTACGTAAGTAATTTTTAATGCATGATACTATGCTGATATCACATATTTGTCATTCTGTGGTTGTTGTGCAAAGCTTTCAAAGTATTTCTGCAAGAGTCACAGTGCGCTTATAGTTATGTATATACTTGTGTGCATACATATACATATACAAATGTATGCATATATGGATTTTTGTATCTTTCTCTGTCATGTATATATATATGATGTACCTCACTAGACACCTGCAATAACTAGAAAGACCACAGAAGTACCTCACTAAGAGGATTAAGGGCCTTAAACAATTACCCTATGAAGCACGACTAAAAAAGCTCCAGCTCTTCTCAGTCGCTTACCGTCTGCTCAGAGGTGACCTATGCCTGAACTATAGGGCCATGTCAAACCCTGAATTAATGGACATGCTTCACCTCAAAAAGACGAGATCCCTCAGAACCACTCGTTCTAGCGACTTGAACCTATGTGCAACAATAAACAGGGCATGCTGGAGAGATAGATTCCTGTCCCAGCGACTCCCCTCACTCTGGAATAGAATCCCAATCCATATTCGACAGAGCTCCTCTCTGACCCTCTTCAAGAGAAATCTTGATGAGTGGATGGGTAATTCTAAGTTCTACCCTGGGATCACTTCAGGAGCCCTGTTGACAGAGGCCCAGGTTACTAATCTAATGGGGAGGCGAAAGCCATCACTCTGTGGCTTGGCTTATAAATGCCCATGGGCAGATAGCCTAGTACTTACCTATGAACTTGTATATATATAAATATATATATATATATATATATATATATATATATATATATATATATATATATATATATATATATATATATATATATATATATATATATATATATATATAAAATATGTAATACATATATATAAAATATATAATATATATATATATATATATATATATATATATATATATATATATATATATATATATGGGTCTACTTTGAAACATCTAAAACACATAACATCTAATTTCATAACATTGAGACCAGAACATCTAAAACACATAACATCGAATTTCATAACATCTAACACTACAAATCACAAGAAAATAACATCCCCTCCACGTATAACAACACCAAACTACCAAACACACTTTTTACTACATTTCTGCAGGGGGGCAAGCCCCCCACCCCATAAATTAAATATACTAACTCCAAGATTGCACTACAGTGGGAAAAAGTTAATTTCCTAACTCCACTGTATCAATCGTCCCTGCAGAAACATAGTAAAAAGTGTGCTTGGTAGTTTGGTGTCATTATATATCATTGCATGTGGAGGAGATGTTATTTTCATGTGATTTGTACTGTTAGATGTTATGAAATTCAATGTTATGGGTTTTAGATGTTTTGGGTTTTAGATGTTCTGGTCTCAGTGTTATGAAATTAGATGTAATGGGTTTTAGATGTTTTGAAGGGGACATATATATATATATATATATATATATATACACACACACACACACACACACACACACACACACACACACACACACACACACATATAGCCGTGTGTATGTGGTAAAAGCAGAGGCCTGTACATTAATCTCTTCATTGTGTCACGTATTTTAAAGTACAAGGATCAGTAGGGTCTTACAAAGAGTAAGTACATATTTTGTGTCCTTGATATTCATCCAGTGAACTGCCAGTGGAGTTATTTTAGGTGTGGTCATAAGTGATTCCATCTACTAACCTGTGGGCAGCGTGAGTGACTGATGACTGCTTCAGAAAGTAAGGAGAAGACCCCTGAGTGACAGAAAGACTTAGGACTAGCAGATCTCCAGAGTACCTTTTTGAGCATTTGATTGTTTCTCAATACTAAATTGTAAAATATCATCAAAAAGGTCTCTGGCAGCAACAGTACAAAACACTGACACATCTGTAGTTGCCAGATGTGGCTGCATTGATATATGTTTGGAAGTGAACCTGCATGATCAGATGTAGCCTGTGGGATAGGGCTGAACATATAGAAGTGACAGCCATTATGGAAGGGGGAGACCATGCACCACCTGTTTCAGTGTCACCCATGGGTATACAGTGCCCCTCTGCATACACATACATGTATGTGTATCTATATGGCTATCTGCTTACCAGTAGTACTGCCAAAAGGAGGAAGGCAGGCCCAGCTGCTTAATTACCTCTGTCAGAGGATGGTCTCCTTTGAATGGCATTCACTCAGGTTTGTGCTAAGAACAAATGAATGACATGTTGTCAGAGGCTGGTCTCCTTTGGATGGCATGCATCCAAGTTTGTGCTAAGAACAATGAATGATATGTTGTCAGAGGATGGTGTCCTTTGAGCGGCATTTGCCCAGTTTTGTGCTAAGAACAGTCAGTGACATGTTGTCAAAGGATGGTCTCCTTTGTATGGCATTCACCTAAGTTTGTGCTAAAACCAATGAGTGACATGTTGTCAGATGATGTTCTCCTCTGAATGGCATTCGCCCATATTTGTGCTAAGAACAGTGAGTGACATGTACAGTTTATAACAACAGTGTTGTAAGTATAGTCACGCATCTTCTATGAGAAGTCAAACTTAGATTATCTGTGAAGACACTAGTTGAGTCAAAGATGCACCCCTCTGAAACTGCGGTGAAAAAAAAAAAACATTCTTTTTTGCAGATGGAAGCCTTGTCTACAACCATCGAGGACCTCACCCACCACCCCCACCATACATGTATAGTAACTGTGTGGTCACACAACATCTGAGTAAAGAGGAGACGGATAGTAATGGTGAAACACAGTTTGCCTAACTGCATTCTAATGGTAGAAATTACCTCTGAGTAAGCACATTCAGGAGATAATTCACTGAGTTTGACATGTACAGTATTCTTGTTGGTAACCTACATTCAGCTGCTTGTAGCTGTCCCAGTGAAAGTATAATCTGTGCCTGAAAAGTAATCTTGTGTGAAATGACACTAGTGAAAAACCTAATGCAAGCTAACTAGCCTGGTGCTGCATTTAAATATCATATTGATTTTTAAATTTTCATTAATCAAATTCATTCGATGTTATGTAGTCCAATCTCTCCTACATTCTTACCTGTTGGTTCAGAGCCGAATATCGGCTCCGACTTGGCCAAACCTTTCTAGCTCAAAGTCTTCTATTGGCTGGGCTAAGCAGGTATCCCATGGTGCACTGCTCTATATTCCCAGATCTCGTTTGCCACTTGTGTAGCTTGGACGTGGTCTCCCTCTTGACTGTGGCTAAGTACCTTTTTTTCTTGTTATTTGAGAAAATTTCTTACAAACAAAAAGCTATTTTCATAGCTAGTGTTTATTTAGTGTTGTTTTGGTTTAGGTAGTGTTTTGTGGTTTGTGGTATCCCGCTAACTGTTCTTTTGGGCTAGGCCCTTTTCAGTTAGAGGACCTAGTCCTCTTGTCCTGTGTTGTTCGCACTAAAACCGTTTAAGTTAGAGGTTTTAGTGTCGGTTTCCTCTTGCTATTTGTGGTCAGAAAACCATTTTAGTTAGAGGTTTTTGGCCTTTTTTGTTTCAGTGTATGTTCCTTCTGGGGTTTGTGTGTGTGCTGTGCAGTTTACTAACTTGTTCCCGCTTTTTGTGGTGTTGTGTGTCTGGGTCCTTTCTTGTCAGACAGTGACTAGTGCTGTGTTGGTTTTTGTGATTGCTTATTGGAAAATGTCCAAGGATTCCAAAGAGCACAAACCTTCGGGTTTTAAAAAGTGCACTAAGTGCGGTTACAAAATGTCCATCACGGATGGGCACTCAATTTGTGTTTATTGCATGGGAGCCATCCATCTGCAGGAGTCCTGCAGCTTCTGCCATGCTTTTAGTCCAACAGTGCTCCATGAAAGAAAGAATAAGCTGATTTTAAAGGGACTCTTTAAACCCTCTTTCGAAGAGGCCATGGATTCTTCTCCCAGTGCTAAACCTAAGTCCTCAAAATCTAAAAAGAGATCTCTGGCTCTGTCAGTTTCTTTGGAGCCACTGGAGAAAGTCACAAAACTTGCTTCGACCTCCTCGGCTCCACATGTCCTCGGGGCCACAAGAATTATTGGTGTTGATGGAACCGGCGTCGGCTCCAATTATATTGGAACCTCTTCGGAGCCGATCGGCCAGTCTTAGACCAGTTTCACCTGAGAAGAGATCTCGATCTCCCTCCCTGTCCTCCAAATTCTCCAGGACCCTTTCTGATGTGGATGTTGATAGGGTGGTGCAGAGGCTCCTCCGGTCACCAGTTTTGGCAAAATTGTTTTCGGCTCTGGCCCAGTCAGCTCCGGAGCCCGTCCCAACCCCTTCTTCGATCATTCCTCCTCTGAGCGCATCTCTGTCTTCGGAGCCAGAGTTTTCTGCGCTGTGTAATGTTCCTAGGTTGGTTCCGTCCCCGTCGTCTCCATCCACGGGGTTTGGGACTCGAGATTCTTCAGTCGGGCCCGAGGGGGACATCTCGGGACATATTTCAGTTCCGAGTCTTCCACTCGGTGCCTCGGCTCGAGGGACCCCAACTCCTGTCTTGGTCTCGGAGGCTGGCCAGTCCTCGGACTTGGGGGGGCCTGCTTTTGAGGCCATGCGGACTGTGCTGGCCAGATCATCAGCTACATCATGCCGGTCGGTCATTCTGTTCCCCCGCCCCTCTGGTGAGAGCCTCTGATTACCTCCTATCTGTAGACAGCAGAGCACCAAGGCCTAGGGATACCCCCTCGAGTGGTCTCCAAGTTTCTGAGGGCCCTTCAGAGTTCGTGCCTGATGAGCCCCCTAGAAAGAAAATGTCAAGAGGAAGCACATAGACTCCCAGGATGAGTCTCTCACCTCTGATACTGACCTCGAGGAATCAAAGGGGTCCCCCAAGTCATCCTCTGATAATGTTTCCTTCTCCGACATACTGGAGATACTGAAACAAAGAGGTGACCGGCCGTCCAAAGCCCCCTCCGAGGAGGAGTTGGTTTTCCTTAAGGCCTTTGGTGCTCAGCCCTCTGCCTCCAGGGTGTCCCCACCCTTCGACGAGCTCCTAGATTTAATTTGTCGAAAGGTGTGGGAAAACCCTGATACTGTGGAGCCCGTACCCAGGCATCCCAACAAGTTTCTTTCTGCTCCCCCCGGGTAAGGAGTTTATGTCCAAAGGAGTCCCTATGGATGCCATGGTGGTGGCAGTGGCCACTCAGAAGGAAGTAGCAGAGACTTCTTCCTCCGTCCATCCTCCTAACAAGGAGTCTAGAACCATGGACCGGTACAGGAAGCATACCCTCTCGTCAGCAACCTTTACCTTACGGTCGCTGAACTATCTGTCTCATTTCACTCGGCTCCAGAGAGATCTCCTCAAGGAGTTAGAAGATACTCTTGCAGGTAATGTTCATGAGGCGGTGGCCCAGATGGTTAATGCCCAGGTGTCTATCCTCAGTTCCATAACCAACTCCTCCATGCGGCTCATCTCATATGCAGCCGATGGAGTGAGTAGGGCAGTAAGCTCAGGAGTTGCCCTTAGAAGGCAAGCCTGGTTGCGTCTTTGTCACTTCACGGAGGCCTTCAAGTCTTCTTTCACTGACGCCCCCTTTGATGGTTCTTCTTTGTTTGGAACCAAAGTGAAAGACACTCTCACCAGGTGCAAACAAGAGGGAAAGACCCTGTCTGCCGTAGGGGTCTGTTTTTCCCTTCCCTCTAGGCCTTACCCCAAGGCCCAGCTGGGTGGGAAGATGTGGTTCAAAAAATCACAGAGGTTTTTTCCTGCCACACAAGGTGAGTCCCCCTCCAGAGGCAGAGGAGGGGGAGGTTATTCAGGGAGATGCTGCCCTAGAGGCAGAGGGGGCCCTTGCAATTTGGGAGACCACGATTCCTTTCGCGACTCCTGCTACTCTCGTTCCTGAGGGAGTGCCCGGCTGTTCTTATCCGGAGCCAGTCGGATTTCGTTATATCCGGAAGCCTGGAAAAGCATCACCCAGGACCAATGGGTATTACGAATAATTTCCGGAGGTTATGTCATCCCGTTTACGTCAGACCCCCCTTCAGTGAGAAAAATCCCGAATGTTCCACCCAGTCAAAGGGATCAAGCAGCCTCAGATGTTTCAAAGCTGCTAGGAAAAGGAGCCATCCAACGTGTCCCCTCAGACCAAGTCGGATTAGGGACTTACTCAAGATTCTTTTTGGTGCCGAAAAGAACAGGGGACCTGAGACCCATATTAGATCTCAGCCGACTGAACAACTATGTACAGAAGTCCAAGTTCCATATGGTCACACTACAATTGATTCTCCCATTGTTGGGAGAGGAAGTATGGATGTGTTCCATCGACCTCAAGGATGCTTACTACCATATCAAAATGGACAGGGCATCCAGGAGTTACCTATGCTTCCGGCTGGGAGCCAGTCATTTCCAGTTTCGAGCCCTGCCCTTTGGTCTCACCACAGCCCCCAGGGTGTTCACCAAATGTATGGTGGTGGTGACTGCTCACTTGAGACGTCAGGGATTCCAAGTGTTTCCGTATCTGGACAACTGGCTCCTTACCGCCCCCACCAGGGATCTGCTAGTCCAAACCAGGGATGCTACCATCGCTCTATGTCAACAGTTGGGCATAACACCAAATTGGGAAAAATCTGCCTTGTTGCCCTCACAGCGTGTCACCTTTATAGGCACAGAATTAGACACCGTTTGAATGTGAGCATTTTTACCGCAGGAAAGGATCAGAGTCTTACAGCAACAGATACACAACCTGATGCCCCTGAGGAAAGCAAAGGCAAGATGGGTTCTTCAACTCCTGGGGTCCATGGCAGCAACAGTTATGTTGGTCCCTCTAGCAAGATTGCACATGGGAATTCTTCAATGGTTCCTCTTTGTTCAATGGTCTCTCCAAAAATTTCCACTTTCTCACCCCATTTTGCTCACGGACAGATGCAAACAGGATCTCAGTTGGTGGCTTTGCACCAACAATTTGGACAGGGGAAAACCCTTCGTTCCACCCATCCCGGTTGCCACAGTAACCATGGATGCCTCCCAGATGGGGTGGGGAGGGGCATTATCTTGGCAGGACAGTCCAAGTCACTTGGCAAGATCACGAGATACATCTGCATATCAACATCCTAGAGATGAGAGCGGTGCTACTTGCGTTGCAGACACTTCAGAGCTTTCTGACTCTAGGGTCAATTGCAATACACTCGGACAACATGTCAGTAGTGTGGTATCTAAACAAGCAAGGGGGAACCAGATCTTACCCCTGTGCAGAGAGGCCATGCGAGTGTGGCAGTGGGCAGTATCTTCCCAATGGTTTCTGGTGGCAATGCACATTCCAGGGAAGTCCAACGTGATAGCGGACAGGTTAAGCAGAGCTATTCTGATGCCTTACGAGTGGTCCCTGAATCCTCTAGTTGCAGAACAAATCTTCAGTAGATGGGGTCAGCCTTGCTGCAACCTTTTTGCCAGCCCCCTCAATGCCAAATGCAGCAGCTACTTCACGCTGATCCCCCCACAGGGGGAGTCACCCAGGGACGCTCTAGTTCACGATTGGCACTCCGGTCTGCTTTATGCTTTCCTTCCATTTCCCTTGCTGTCAAAAGTGATTCAGAAAGCACAGTCCTTGGGAAGCAGAATGATTCTGATTGTTCCACACTGGCCTCATCAAGTCTGGTTCCCCTTTCTCCAACCCTACATTGTGGACACTCCTTGGATTCTGGACCCACAACCAGATTTACTGACACACATGTCGAGACAGTTCCACCCCTCTCTGATGACCCTCCGGTTGACAGCCTCGCTACTCCACTTCCTTCATTAGTTAGGCTTCACCAGTTTTCATTGGAAGTAGTTCACATTTTATCTTCCTCTCATAAGCCCTCTACTAGGAAGATTTATTCTAACAAATGGAAGAGGTTTTCTACTTGGGCGCATACCCAAGGAATTGATCCTTACACAGCCCCGATTGCTTCAGTCTTGGAGTTTTTGTCTATGCTTTTCCATCAGGGTTCCACGTCAGCTACCATAAAAGTTCAGTTGGCAGCGACATTTAATTTTCATGTAGCGAATGAGCCTAGTCTCATGGCTCAGAGACTCTGTAAGGCTTTCCTGAAGGGTACTCTATTACTCCGTCTTCAGGTCTCCGAACCTATCAGGCCCTGGGATCTCAATTTTGTTCTACAAGCCCTCACTTCACCACCTTTCGAGCCTGCAGCTACCTGTGATTTGAAATTCTTGACCTGGAAAACAGCCTTTTTAATAGCAATCACTTCAGCCAGGCGAGTTTCAGAAATTCAAGCCCTTTCTATCAAACCTCCATACTTGATCTTCCATAAGGACAGGGTTTCTCTTAGACCAAACCCTTCTTTCCTTCCTAAAGTGGCTTCTGTATCCAATCTTAATCAATCTATTGAGTTGCCTGTATTCTTTCCTCATTTTTCAAACAAGGCAGAATTTAAATTTCATCAGTTGGATGTACACAGACAGTTACGTTTCTATCTGCACCGAACAAAAGATATCCAAAAGTCTGATCAACTATTTGTCTCCTTTTCAGAAAACAAAATTGGGTCACCTGTCTCCAAAATCACCCTATCCAGATGGATATCTAGTTGCATCTCTTTCGTCTACTCCGCAGGAGGAGAACACCTGCTGTTTCCGGTTAAGGCTCACTCTACTCTGGCTGTTTCTACATCTACAGCCTATCAAGCCAGATTGTCGATGGATGATATATGTGCTGCAGCTACTTGGGCTTCTCCTCACACATTTGTTTCTCATTACAAATTGGACGTGATATCTAGGGGCAGATCATCCTTTGGTTCCACAGTACTCAGGAGTATTTTCCTATGAGCCACCCAGGATGTAGGTGTTAGGGACGCTGTCCTACGTGTAAGAATGTAGGCGAGATTGGACTACATAACATCAAGAAGTTATGTACTCACCATAACGTTTGATGTTATGCAGTCCATCTCGCCTCACATTCTTACTTACCCTCCCACCTTCCCCCTTCCTGGAGGATCTGTTTTTATTTACAGAGTTCCCTTCACCTTTAGCTTATTCTTTTTACCTGGATGTTGTGTATGCATGCGATATGAATGAATATTCACAGCAAACTAGATCTGGTGATATGGAGCAGTGCACCATGGGATACCTTCTTAGCCCAGCCAATAGAAGACTTCGAGCTAGAAAAGTTTGGCCGAGTCGGAGCCGATATTTGGCTCCGAACCCATGGGTAAGAATGTGAGGCAAGATGGACTACATACATCGAACGTTATAGTGAGTACATAACTTCTTGTTTTCTCTTATCCAGTTTTTCCTGTTCAGGGTTGCTTGTCAGGCAGAGCTTATCTTGAGAAGCAACAGAGAACTAATTCTGGACCAGACACCAGTCATTTGCAGGACACACACAAACATCACAGTAACAAGCCACAGAAAGACACATTCAATAAAGCCTACACTAAGTGTACTACACGATATATATTCAATAAAATTCTTATCTCACTTTTGTGCTTTCTAGTCACTCAGAGAGATTACACTGTGTACATGTAGTCTACACTTTGTGGTAACCTTTATGAATCCCTGTCTATATTTAAAGCAGGAAAAATATCAGTAGGAAAACTAAAATTAGGAGGAAGAAGGTGTTTATGTCTGTGTTGTCTGTTTTTCAGAACAGTGTATACTTAGTGTATGCTTTATTGAATCCAGCCCACAGTTTTAGGCACAGTAGACTTGAAACAGTAATAGTCTGGTAATAAAGAATAAAGGACAGGACCAGTTACATACTGGTAGATACTTACTAGTTGAGTAGTAACTGATTTGAAAATGTTGAAACAGTACTTAAGATAGTATGAGCAGTGGTTTCAGAAGTAATTTAAAAGTGTGTTGCCAGTATCTATGCAGCAGTGATGATTACAAGACTGACATGTCATGCCCTCTTACAGACAATGACTCTGATGCCATGAGCAGCTCCTATGAGTCGTATGATGAAGAGGAAGAAGATGGGAAGGGTCAACGCTTAACTCACCAGTGGCCATCAGAAGAGTCATCCATGAACCAGGTTAAGGACTGTCGGATTTGTGCTTTTCTGCTGCGCAAAAAGCGATTTGGACAGTGGGCAAAACAGCTAACTGTAATTAAGGATAACAAACTCATGGTAAGATTGCATCAGGCTAAGTTAATGTATTGGTTACCCTTTTGATAGCCATTTTTTTGGGGGGGGGCAATTTGGTAAGATGTCCTTTGTAGTGACACCTAAATAGGTTGTTTCATTAGATGTATTTGATCTTTGTATTGCATTTTGTATTGTACAGTAACTGATACTGCAGTTATACTTTTATATTTCATGTGTATGCATGAAGTTAAGCCCTATGTCTGTTCAGTTTGAAAAAAGTGCATTGTACATGTAAGAAAATCAAAAGACCATATAAGCAAGTGGATGACAAGCAGACACTCCCCTGGCAGCAGAGGAGGAAACAAAAACGTTTAAGAACTCTGAAACTGTACCATTCCATGTGCTCATTTACTTGCTAGTCAGAATTATTCAAGTCCCGTTTCTTTCATGCTTTAATCTGTTTTCCTGCTAGGAGAAACAACTAGGTCTACTATGTGTTCACATGCTGTTTGTTCGAGACATGCTTACTCGGTTCCATTTGTTTGAAAAGGGAAGTGCACCAAATCCCACAGTCCTGATCTCCTGTAATGATTTAGCCCTCCCAACACCCTATCCTGCAAAATGGTATAGCACTACCAGAGCTCTACCTCTATCCCTAAAACATCCTTCAAACATTCTAATCCACAGACTCCTTTCCCTCTCAAAAAATCTAAACCTGTCCCCGCTTTCTAACCCTGAGACTCCCTTCTTGCTCCCTAACCCTGAGACTTCCTTCTCACTTCCTAAACCTAAAATTCTGCCTCCCACTCCATCTACCTCAAAAACCCTCCTAAACCTAAATCCACCTTCCTGACAGATGCCATAATCTGCACTCCCAACCCCTCCCGCCCACCTCGCTTGAACTCAAATAAAGTGTTCAGATAAGCTGCGGCAGCTGCTTGCCTGAACTTTTATGCAAATTCAAACATGTGGTGGGGGGCAGCATAAGTCCCTGGTGTCAAGATGGTTGTTTTCAAGTGCTTGGGACTCAAACACTTATAGAACACCTGAAACAAATTAGATGGAAGCCAAAAGACTTGCAGTAAGTCACATAGCTGACCAATCAGGAGTGGATCACCTAACACTGTTGTCATGGTGCCACAAATTGTAAGGTGAAGGTGTGGGGTGCAGGAGTGTGGTTTCCATTGCTCCGCATGTTAGGGTCCAGTGTGTGACCAGGAGTTTGGGGTAAACTGAGTATGTTCTTATTCTAGTTGCATATGATCATTGCAGGTCATTGGTGAAAGTAAGGGAGGGAAGGATACGAGTATTATACTGCTGTGTGACAGGGACTCTTGAACGTATGCTAGGGTCAAAGATAGACAATGTTGCTGTCATGCTGTCCTGTCTGTAGAATTATCAGGTAGGTGAAACTATGAGTCCCGAAGCTAATGATATTCTGCTGTTGTGAGTATCAATGTATAGTTGGAGTGATAACCATAGGTATGCTGTTCAGGTACTAAGAGGCAATCTTTTGAGGAAGACGAGGCTTATAGGTACTGGAATGTACATAGCGGATGCAGTGTGACTTAAACCTAAAGCCATGCTCTGAGAGCTCAGCAACTTAAATTCGGTGAAGGAAAAGGCAGAGTGAAACATTTAGTTTTGTGATCTGCACCGAGCAGGCCAGCCCACTTCAAATGTCCAGAAGATTGCACCACATCAAACAGGCACACATTTTCCTTCTAACTAAATCTGAGAGTTATTCGTATTTTCCACAAGTCCTTTGGGAGTGTGGAATGACAAACTGAGCAAAACACATCTGCTTTTTGGGAAAACTAAGCTTCAAGAAGGCACTACATGTGCATGATTAATTAGCTGATAAATCTCCTTTTTCACTGTGGCAGCACTGTTGAAACAGACTTTTAAGAATATTAAGAATTATGTTCAGGATTTTTTTTTGCATTTAATTCAGCACTGTTAATCCCAAAAGAAAATAGTTGCTTGCTCTAATAATTCTCATTTTATGCTAGCAATAGCAAAAAAAAAAAAAAAATACCTTTTAGCATATTCTTTGTTGATGATTTATCCCTGTATATTCCTCCAGCTCAACTTTAGATTGAATGTGTTCTTTACCCTTTTATCCATAAATTCCGGAACATTCAGGGCTTCCATCAACATGGTTTCTGGCATAGGTCCAGCTGGTAAGGTCTTTTTGTAAGAAAGAATTTGACTTATTAAAATTACCGACCATTTGCATCTCTGATATCCATGTCCCCAACTGCCCGACCTCTCAACCTTTTAGCGAAAGAAATCTGGACAAAGCCTAAAATAATGGTAGGACAAAGGCTCAGAAATGGGGGACAGATTTTAAATATTGCTCTTACAAACTTGCTAGAATAACAAGATTTGTGTTAGAGTGCCTTTTTGAAGGATATAAAGTCTGAAACTCAAATGTATGTCATTATTTAGTAATTTCAATTCTCAGAGATTGTCCAAAAAATACAAGGCAAAAATCTGGACATTCTGCAAAATTTTGTACAGTTGAGAGGCATGGTTAATGGCCCATACTGACTTCCCTAGACCTGGACTAAGGCATGCAGTCACCAGCAATGAACTCTATATTCTTTCTACCTCTGAAATTCTGGATTTCCTTCAACAGTTCGTAGAGTATGCTCAAGAATTTTATTTTTCCTTTAGGCAGTCTGTCACTATGTTTATCATTGAAATTTTGACCTTCACTTCACTACTGCACTTCCTGTTCATCATACTGATCTTTCTAATGGACTTACCTGCACAAGCTTGACAGAAAAGTAGCTTTTGCCAGAAATTTGTCAGTTTGAGAAAAAAACAACTTCCCCTCACATCTCTTTGAATCATTGTTTATTACTTAAATTGAGGAGTCAAAACTCTACCTCCTCCCTTTGGAGATGAACTTCTGATTATTTATCCTCCTTTCCAGTCTCTCTTTTGAGGAGGATCCTACATTTGGAAAAGCTTTCTGTGTGATTCATTAATCCATGTATGGGCTTTCCCAGCCACGCCCCTCACTAATGAATAGTCTTGGAAATGTGTGTGAATTCTAGGGTCACTCCTCTACTTGTGATTGTCTTTAGTAATTCCACCTTTTAGGCTTGCTTGTAGTTGATAAAATCACAACAGCACCTTTAAAAAGTGTACCCCTTATGTTAATCTGATCCTGGCTTTTTAGTCCTTCTAACAGACATTAAGTTTTATTTTATTTGTCCAACCCAAATAAAAATACATCACCACCTAGCTTTCATTTTCATCCCATACACTCTGTAATGCTCATGCTTATTATGGAGATATGGAAAAAGAGCCTTCAAGCCTAAATTGTTAGCCCTGTGTCCTGCAGTTATGCATTCTGCATGATTCACCTCTAGACGTTCCTGATGGCGCAGCCTCCCCCATGTTGGGGGGTGTGGGGGTGAAGCCCCCCACTTGGGTGGATTTGATTTTGTCTGTTGTGTGTTCCGGTCGGTTGGTGGGCAAGTGTTTGCAAACCATGGGACAAATTCTGTGGTTCACAGAAGTGAATTTTGGTGGCTGCTGTTCGCTGAAGACATATTCGATGACTACGTCTTTTGTGGATTAATATAGACCTGGTATCTTGGAAGGTTGGTTTATCTTCTTGTCTTCTCTGTGCATGTTAAGCTGAGACAGTATCTAGTGGATATTCCATTCAGGAAATGTTTTTGTTTCTTTTAGTAAACCAACTCAGACAGTCTGTGCTGTTTTGCACCTCTTTTCCACCATGTAACCTGAAAAAACAGTGCCAGTGTACTACCAGAGACTTCATCCTCAGAATAAAAGGGCAGCCATTCATCAGTATATCCCTGTCCCCAAGTTTTAGTTAACTGCTGGGACATTTCCCTCCATTCATCCACCCAGCCTCCTCAGCAGTCCTGACTTGTTTGCAGTTCAGTCAGAGGATAAGGATTGAATGAGTGGAAGGTCTTTAGGCAGTCACATGGAACACCATTACTACAGTTGCCTCTAAAATACAAACCAACCATTTCTGTCATTCTCTGGAATTATAGATGGAGGTAATTATGTAACCAACTGACCATACAGATTCTTTCATGCCATGATCTGTGCAACTAGCAGAGTAAAATAAGAGGGAAACACCACTGTGTGCATGTCAAGCACATGAAAGATGAGTCAGGTCCATTGGTGTAGAAGATTAAAGCCCTTGCTACCACTCAGCTGACCCAGATGTAATTACCTATTCAGGTGTCTGTTGGTGTTAGCATCAGGAGTATGTGCATGCCAAGTCTTGGGGGAGGTAGAATGGGGCCCTCTAATAGTACAACCTATCAGAGTTGGGGCAGTGACACGGGGAACAGTTATGGAGCAGGTTTTCAGTCACCAAGCTTAATATGTGGCAGCCCTCACTGAGGATGCACAGGAGCACATACTGGTCACCATCTGGCTTCTGCTTTACAGTGTGTCATGTTCTTGCTTAGTGTACTTGTCCCTGACCCATTGGAGGGGTTATGATGTTTAACATACTCCCTCATTGCCAGGGTGCCAGAAAGGGCACAATCTGCCCTTGTGGCTGGTGGAGTTAAGGGCCGTCTGGATGGCTGTTGTCACTGTGTTGCAGATACCAAATACAGGGGAACAAATGAAGTCTAGTCTAGGAGGGTAGCACAACTGGCAGAAATGTGTGCAAGTAGAACATATAGAGATACACATGCAAGATAAGAATTGTCTATCATGTGAATGATCAGCAGTTTGATTAAACTCTGCTCAAATTACAAACACTGCGACCGATTGATTACTAAGCTGATGCTTTAAATGGATAACACATTATTTGGACCTGTACTGGATCAAGACAGGCTACTGTGAGGCAGTGTAATTGATGACCTATGTTATGTTATGCTATTCTGTGGTATACTGTGTTGCACAATGTTATGTAAAATGTAGTCTCACTATGCTACATTAATGTTATGCTGGGTTTCCCTGTGATATTTGTGCTGTGCTATGTTTTTTATTTATATGTACTTTAGTAACTATGGAGGTGAACTAATCTTATGGCTAATCTATGTGATGTTATGTTACATTATGTTATGTTAATTTATTTAATTGGACATGGTTAACTGATTAGGTGGGCTGGTTATAGGAGCCTTTTTGGCCATGACCTGAGTACAAGAACACATGGAATTACAAGCAGTTACATCACTGATCATCATGAGCAAAAGTGGGTTACCGAGTAGTTGCATCATAAATTACCATGAAAAGAACATTTTTCAGTGAAGAATTTTCAACAGTTGCTAGCTGTAAAGCAGTTTATCTCAAAATTTATCACAAACAATAATGTTTCTATATGAATATACAAAGGTTGTGAGGTATTTATATAACATACATTCGATAAAACTTTGTATCAGGTTTCTGAGCGAAGCAAACTTAATCTTTTACTTGACATGAGAGAAATAAGATTGGTTTCTGTTTGTTTGCAAAGTAGTATATTCCCAACATAGTGAGATTACATTTTATTTACATGTTTATATCTATACGTAGGTTTATTGGAAGCATTCACATATATCTTATTTTTAGATCTGATCCAAAATTGTTGGACAAATTATGGAAGTCACTCTCATCCCTTGTCCCACATAACTGTTTGATTTTTCCTTTCTTAACCTTCTGGATTAGGACCAAGCAATACTGCTAAAGAAAGTACTGAAACATGTAAAAAAACTTCTAGTGGTGAAGGTGGGGCTGGGCTGTTAACTCTGCTTATGTTGTCCTAAAGAAAAAATATTCAGACCCATCTTAGCCTTGACTGACTTCAGTTAATACATTGACTACATGAATTTCGGGATGGTCATATGCCAGGCAGTTCTCATCTTGGAAGTCTAGTACATATTATCCACATTCATAATGGTCTGTCTTCATCCCGAGGGGTGGAGGGAGCTTCAGTTGAAGGAGTACTTGGTGTTTCTTCACTTATCTTGACAGTTGATTGTTAGGGCTTTTTCAGATCTCCTTGATTAAAGAACTTTGATATATGCCGTCTTAGTTTGACAGTGTAGGCATTTCCATCAGATGGAGTAAGTTAAGACTGTAATTGTTCTACAGAACATTTTAATTAGCAGTCCTTGTCTCTGTCCTGAGCAGGGATTTGTTGCCACTGTGCTTGGAAGCAAGAGCTTCTTTCCATGACAACATGTCTCAAAACTAAAGAAGAAAAAAAAAACTACACAGAATCCAAGCTAACAGATTAGTTGTGTTGCTGATGCTGTTGCCATAGTGCATCTCTCCCATGTCTTTGGTATGTTTGATTACGCAAGTGATCCACCATCTTTCGAATGGCATGCCAGAATAGTGTGCATTTATTATTAGACTGCTGCCCCAATCCTTGACTTGAGAATTTTTCCAGTAAACCTGCAAATTATGTTTCCTTCTTGACACTGAACCCAGAAACATTATTTTCTTCAAATGTCTCCTTATTTGGCTGTGATGCCTGTTTGAATCACTGTGTGATGAAGGTACACCCTGGGAAAGGTCTGGTATGTAAAAGTGCTGGGTGTTAATGAAACTTTGAATGCTGTATGATACCTAGACCACTTCCTGAAGCCATTTCTTTCATATCCAGGTCAGATGTGAAGCAACATGGGGGCATCAAATACTACTTCCTTTGGAAGTAAACATTAAAGTTCTGGTAGGGAGCCCTGGAATACAGGATTCACTTTGTGCTACTATTTAACCTCAAGATAAAGAATGTTCTCAAAGATGTTCTATGCTGCTTGCCAAGATGGACATTAGATATCTGCATTTCCTCAAAATATGATCACTTCCTGATTTGAAGGCACTTTCTGCCTCAGATGAAACTTTAACTTGAAGGATGTAGCTAGTCCTTGGTTTTGTTTACTCAAACAGATTTAAGGAGAGTAAACAGTGAATGCTTTCTGACAGTTGTGAAACCTTCCATGTTGATGATGTCCCCCTTTTGTTGTTGTTGTTAGTACATCTTTCATGTAAGATCCCTCTTACTCTAACTAAACACTCTTTGATGGCTCAAGACAGAGTGGTTTACAGGTCATGTCTCCATGATAAGAGATGGTCCAATCTGAGTTTAATATCTCACCCCCTTGAACCTGTCTGTAAAGATTTTTTGCATGAATACTGATTGGTTCAGTTTAAGGATGAGAACCAGAATCATTGGTCATTAAGGATAGGAACCAAGGTGATTGGTCATTGGCTTTAGTCCACATACAGTGGGTGTAGCTTTTGCGGAATAAATGATGACAGTTTGTAATCACATAAGCCCTTCCTAAATAGCAGATCCAGTTTACTGTGTTGCCTTACTAAGCTGCTTCTGAAGATCTTCAGATTTGATGAGCGCTCTTAACAGAACTCTTTCCTTCTTCAAATTTACTGCAATTTAGCCTAACAGTTGTAACCATTCTACCATGTAGTACATTTTCAGTGTGTTCTTGGGTTCTTAAATGGTATCAGTATACTCCCCACATAAAGCTAATGACATGGGCACCAAAGAAAATTACAGAAGAAAATTGTTTCAGTAGGGATACTTTGCCTTGATGTCTGACGCACTGTTGTTTATAGGTTTTATGAGCCTGTCTCCATAATGACTGTAAGAGTAAACTTTATGTCCTGTAGACATAAAAAAACACAGTTAGTTCCCTGTCTAAGTCCCTGCTGTGTCTTTTTTGATTTTCTGAATTCTGTGAATTGGTAAATGTTTGGATTGTAGGTGTTTCCGGATGTGTTCAGTGGTTTGAGACCCATTGCATTTGAAATGCAAGGCTCTGCTTACAACAAAATTGAGTTTCTTCTGCATGTTATTCTCAATTTTCCCAGTTAACCTATTGCATAGCAAGTGAAAAAATAGACCCATCTTTCTTTTTATCTGAATTCCTTCAGATTTCTACAAAGACTTTAATAAGCTTGTTTCATGTTAACCAATTTTACTACGTCTTTCCAGGCTCAGCATCTACACTGGCTTTTTGCTAGAAGTATGTTCAACTGCTGTAGTCGTTGCACTTCACAAAAGTTAACAAATGACTGTCCCGGGCAGCTATAGATCTATAAGCCTCACCAGCTTTATCTGTAAGGCAATGGAGCACATAAACAAGGACAAAGTCAGATTTTAAATCCTTGTCTATAACCAATATTGGTTTGTTAAAGGCAGATCAAGCCTGTTAAAGCTGGTGACTTTTTTGAATAAGTCACTAAGAGATTAAACTAAGACAAATAAGTTCATGTGGCATACCTGGCATTGGCCAAAGCCTTCAATAACATTCCACCAAGCAGACAGTGTTCGTAAGCTAATCCAGTTAAATGTAACCCTCTATGTTACCTGCTGGATAGTAAACTGGCTGACTGACTGAACCCAGTGTCTGTGTTGCAGGCATTCTCTCAAATAAAAGAATAATTACCAGCAGTATCCCTCAGGGATTGGCCCTAGCTCCACTCATTTTCAGTATCTACTTCTGTGACATTAAGGCAGACACCAAAAGCCTGTGACTGAAGAAGTTTATTGATGACTGTGGAGTTGGAGCTCTCATGTAAATACTCCAGATGACCTTCATATTCTTCAGGAGAATCTTAACTCATGTTAACAAATGGTGCTTGGACCATGGCCTCAAACTAAATAGCACAAAATGCAGGATTGTGTCATTTGGCAAAGTTGAATACCCCTGTTCCAGTCAAATAGACAACAGCCGCCTAAAAATCAGCTCTCGCTCAGTCCAGTACTAAGATTCTCTGTTAGTACACACAAGCCAAGTCAGTGAAGAAGGTTGTAGTAGTGCCATCATGAACATAAACAGACTATAAGAGGAAGTGAGACATACAGGTCTGTATGGTCATACTGAGCTTGAGTTTGTATGGCCATCAAGAAATGTATCCATCTTAACATCGCTTGATATTGAAGGTATATTAGTTACTCCTGGAAAGAAAGTCATTTCCACATATCCCCTGGCATGAATTTGCAATCTCCCATCCAGTTGGCAAGTTTAGCTTTAAAAGTCGATAGGTTGCTACTTTGCTTAACATGAAAAGGAAGTTTATCCAAAAAGCAAGTAATGCACCAGATTGTAAATGTGTCACACACACGGGTATTGTTGGTCTTATGGTGGAGGTTGAGAACTTTTCCATGAGTGTTAGACAGACCGTTGGTTTTGGAATGGTGGATGAGATTAAAAAGGTTAGGAATCTTTAGTACTAAACAGAGACCACCCATTAGAAGTCTGTAAGAAGTAGAGGGAACAGAGCTTCTAGTCTGCCTGTTTGTCATAGGTATGTAGCACAGAAATGTTGTTCAGAAATGTTTGAGAGTCTTTAAGGCTGGTCAAGGTGCTTTGTGAGATACATTTCAAAAGGATTATTGAATTTCAGGATAGATCTTTTAAGGGGGGAGGGGTAAAGGGACTGCATGAGACTTAGTGGGGATATCCTTTCAGGTTAGATGAACAAGGTAGAAGGATTTCTTAACCACCACCAGACATGGTGATCTAAAGAAAGGCTGTTGTCAACAGAAGTCCCTAAGTCTCATATAATTCTGTTTTAAGAGGGGTGCATGCAATATGAGTAGGAGGTATGTCATTCCCAAAGGTAGCTGTACTACATTTTTGTGCCATTTAAGCTGAGTCATTGACTTTCAAATCCCCTTTGGACCAACTCATTCTATGTAAGTCCCACTCAGCTTGCTGTTATCAGCAAGGTTGGTTAGCAGCAGTCCCTTGAAATCTGCTTTCATTCCTATGAAGTAGATGCCAACCAGCAGGAGCCTAGGGCAGAGCCCTGTGGAACTCCACTGGTGAAACTACTGTGGCTACCACGGGACTAGGTTTACCTGGACATCCTGCCTCTTACAAATGGAGATTGGTTTAGGTCCAGGGTTTGTAGGTTACACATATCATTGTTTATCAGCTCAGCAACTGTGCTGTGCTTATCCTTACAGATGCAAGGCTAATAGCTCTAGATTTTCTGGTGCCTGTCATGGGGCTACTCGTGTGTAATGGTTCTAATATATACTTAATGGTGCATGCAAACAAATGCTTGCAAACCATAGCTAGTGTGGGACAGAAATGATGTATAGAACACACGTACACTATGGAAGAGGTGACGCAGGCTCTTTTGTGCTGAAGACTCTGTAAAATCTGAAGGATATAGTCCATATACAGAAATCCATTTTTCATATTCCTAATTGTAGAGCCCTTCTATACAACAGGTAATATACCCACCTCATAATAGAGTGCCAGCTGCTTAAAATACACATCATATCTTTGTACTTTGTAATGATGTGGAATGTCAGTACAACAAAAGGTAGCAGAAGGCACAGAGTATGCTAGTTAGCATGGCTGTACTAAGGCATCTTGGAGGGTTGGACATATGCCATTCAGAAATTCACACTAACACCACTCTTTCAAAGATCCATTTGTGAAAAAAAGGTTATGCACTTGTGTAATAATCCTTGCAAACAGTCGTGTTTGCAGAGTTTGTTAATATGTACAACCAAACGAGTGCTGTAGTAGCAAGGATATGTATGTACATATCCTGAAAGGTATAATGTTCACTGTTGCGGTATGCTTCACAACAACATATTGAAGTATTGTGCTTATCTTTCTAAGTGTGTACCTGTGTTAACTAGTGTACAAGGCAAGTATTTGGAAGCAACTGTTAGGTCTGTGGGACAAAGGTGTCCGTACTGGATCTGTGGGACAGCACTGGGGATTTGGGTCCCAATAAATGTGCTGGTAAGGGGATACAAGGATCTGGATATAACTGTAATTAGATGCATGGTTTGACAGTGGGAGGAGAACTCACATTATACAACTGATAGCGTATACTTAGTGTCAAGGGTATGAATTTTCTTGTGAAACCATAGCCAAGTTATTAGTGATAAGAAAGTGTACCACTCTGTGCATACATCTTGCCATTTTTTGGATAAAAAATAAACCATTGTTCACCCCTGCATCCTCACTTGTCCTTCTGAGATTTCCTAATTTAGATAATAAGTTTAGTATTCAGCTATTGTTTGGCACTTGTTTTAGAGGTACTGTGGATTTCAGTTGTTCTGAGGACCAGTTACCATATCATAGTGTTGCCCTTATCCTGTGGGAGTACTTAGATGGACATCTTGATATCACAGCATGCTGGTTTTGAGCAATGTGGTCCAGGAATTTATTCATCCACTACCAGAAGACTAAGAGGGAGAGAGAGATTTCTTGTAGATGTTTATACTGTGCTGGGGATATTGGCTGCCTCTTGTGCTTTTCTTTGCATATGGTAGAAATGCTGTCATCTTGTACATGGCCGTAAATCACATGAAGTTCTTTTGAAAGGCAGAAGATGTTTTACTGGACTCAGCCATTTTGTATCCTTTTTCCCTAATCCTCAAGTTCTTCCAGAAAATGAGCCAATGCAAGATCAAAACCCTTCAGATAGCCTTGTTTTGGCCACACGGTGGATCAGGTTCAGTGTTGTGGCCTCATCTCGTGGACAAGCCTTTATGTCTGAAGGTATCTGGGACTGTTCATCTCTCCAGCAAGCCTGAGCTTAGCATTCATTCCCTCCACTTGGCCGCTTAGTTTATCCAGTTCCACTGAAAACTAGGGGCACGGTGTGTCCTCCTAGGGTTGGTCATATCATTGCTTTTACACAGAGGCCATCTGCTAGGAAAATATTTTATTTTCTCATTTTGAACTTCTTGTAGACATTTAAATACCTGCACTGTTTCAGTGTCATCTGTATTGGAGTGCTTAAATATATGTTTGACATGGATTTGAGTTATAGTTCTATTAAAATTAATCTTTAATGGTATCCAGTTTTCATTGAGAGTACACAGTTCTTATCTGTCATTCGTTAAGGTCATCCAAGTATATTAATTTACCTGTGTTTATTTTCAGGTTAATGTGACTGAATGTCTGTTACACACGTCATATGTTTGTAGGCAGTTATGAATCTGTGTCAGGAAAGACCTCTTATCTGTTGTGTTCTATACCTCTGGAAACTGGAGTCCAAAGTCTCTAAAATGACTTTATTCAGGAAATATTCCTAGTTCATAAAATTCTTTTAGGATCAGTATGACAGAGCATTACTTGGCAATCCTGCAGCCCATTTTACCAAAGCAATGGCCTCTTCTCAGGCCTTTTTCATGAATATTTAATTGGAGGAAATTTGTGCAGCTGTAACTTGGGCTTCTCTTAATACTTTTACTAGACCCTGTAAGATGGCTATGATGTCCAGGTCTGTCTCTGTCTTCAGAGTTTCTGTGGGATTCATTCATGATGCCATCTAGGAGCAAGAGCATGAGATTCTGGTTTGTTGGTGAAGATCATGGACAAGATTATTGCAGCTGCAAAAGTTATGAAATTACTATAGCAACATTCTTGGTAATCTAGGTTCTTCCTTTTTAATACCCCCACTCATCAGCAGCCCCACCGTGAATTAGAGGACTGGGAGGGATTATTATCATTTCTCTATATGAGTTTTTTGTTAATTGCAGTTTGTCTTTTGCTGTGAGAGAGAGGCTGGAAGTCTGGAAAAAACTTTTCTGCCTAGCTGACTTCCTGTGACTAAGGTCCTTTAGTTGAGGAGGATAGGCATCAATCACCCAGATCTATTGTTGTGTTATGTACATAACTTTTGTAATAACCCATCTTAGGCTACAGGACTGTATGCCACAGGCAGTTAGTCCACCCAGCACCTGAAACTCTTCAGTCTGGTCATTCCGTCTTCCAGACTGCTGTCATGGTACTCTGCAGCCATTGTTTCAGTATTTCTGTACTGCACCTTGTTCAGTCTCTAAGGGAAAAGCTTAATCAGTCAAATGAAGGCTAACACCAACTCTTTTTCTGAATTTCTGGTGTTTTTTGACAGTTTTCCTTTTACCCATTTGTCTTTCAGTGTGCACCCCTGTGGCCAGTATTTGTTGGTAGCACACTGAAACTCCTCTTCAAGCCCTGCAAGTGATGACTAGTCCTGCTGTCAGTATTTCCCCAGAAACATACACAGCACCTCAGAGTGCCCGGGTTGCTGAGCGATTAACTAAGTAACGTGCAAAGTGATGCTATGACAATTTGTTGGGCCACCTCAAGAAACGGTCCATTCCAGCTGAGGGTGCTTCTTCTCATTCCATCCGCTAGGAGGACGTGGCTAAATAGCGGGAAGCTATGGTCAAAAATATTCTGATTTTAGCATAGAAGTTCACAGGTGTATACCTGCTACTGCCCCCAGCCCAGCCACTGGTGTTGACCCTTACCTGGAATCCTCCCTGTCCCCCTCTGACATTGGCCATGACAGACACAGAGACCCTGGACATTGTTACAGCTTCTGTGCCAAAGATTGTTACTGGCAAATGTTTTACATTCAGAACTATTCCTGCAGTGGGCATGACAAAGCTTCATACAAAGATGGGTTTGCCTTTGGTCCTTCTCCATCAAGAACTGTACTACAAATACATTGGCTAAGATCTTGTAGAAAGCTTGGCAGAAAGCACTAACAATGGTCTGCAAAGGAATACCAGAATAGATTTATACATGCAAAATATTTTTTGTGTCTTCTCACCAGAGCACTCAGTGTCATAATTATTGCTCAACTCTAATGTTAGTAAGATCCTTGACATATAATTGTACTTTGAAACTGTATACAGTACTTTAAATTGTCCAGTCTTTGTAGTACATTTTTTGAGTATGTTGGCTCATATCCATAACACAGATATGGTCTCTGTCCTTCTTGCTGTTTTCCCAGGCAAGATAAGTCACATACAATGCCTGACCATAGTTTTATTCTTAAGTAACCAGGTCTGTATTATAAAGATGAAACATCAGAGCGAACGCTGTTACATCGACCACAAATAATCGAAACTGAATGGCCACAACAGTGATTTTTTTCCCCAGGGAAAAAAAAATCGCTAGGCCAAAAAAAAAAAAAAAACTAATCTAAACCCAAAATAAAGTGGGGAGTTTCACCCGCCACACCCACCCTACATGAATATACAGACTTCGAGATCACACCACAGTGGAGGAAATGGCAAAGCCCCGAAAATGGCCCAGTGATTTTTTTTCCCTGGGAAAAAAAATCGCTGTTGTGGCCATTCGAGGTTATGCAGCTTCGATTATTTGTGGTCGATGTAAGAGCGTTTGCTCTTTTGGCATTTCATCTTTATAATATAGACCCAAGTAACTATTTAGGATAAATTTGTCACAGTCATACTGTAAATGATCCACCTGATGGACCCCTTCCACTTTATATATTGTATAATGAAATGTATCTTTTCTGAATTTTCGCAGAGAAGTCAACCTCTATTTAATGACATGTAAGAATAATGTACAGTAATCAACATCAGTAGACACAAAGGCTTCTGTGGTGCTCTGTCAAGGTTTGAGTAGTATATCAGTACAGTCAGCTGCCTCTGAGTTAAAAGCTGCATTGTGAACCAGTTCCTCATTTTCATGTCACTTTGCTTGGTATCCAGCCATTAAGGCAACGCTGCCAACCAATGATGTCTTCAGTACGAGTGTGTACTTTACTCAGGTGAATTTCCTTGTAGAAGAAAAAGCAACATGTCTACCTCAGTCGATTTAAGGAATTTGTAAACCTAACCATTGCCAGAATGGATAGAGTGAAATAAATTTATGGTTTACCACAAAATATGTGTTCTAAAGTGCATTCAAACTCAACATGTGAGAGATTCAACTGTACTAAGAACCTCAAATCCATGCTGTCTCACACACCAGTCAGTACATGTGACAATGAGTGGGTCGTCACCATGCACCTCACCTCTTACTCCACCCAAACCCATACCCCACATTCCTACGTATGCGGAAGTCCTCAGTAGAAACATACCTAAACACCAGACACCTCCCAAACATTAACACGCTACACATAATACTTCCTCTGCAGAACACAATATGCATAATAGCTCACATACCAGTGTCTCACCTGTCAAGCTCTTAAGGCAAAAAACAAAACCAAACATATTACTCATAGGTGATTCCATTGTGAGACACACACGGATGTCTCCCTCACTAGGATGGGTAAGGAGAAGGTCACGGTTGTCTCAGGTCCCAGGATACGCCATATTACACAGGCACTCAGGTCTCTCAACA
Source organism: Protopterus annectens (assembly GCF_019279795.1). Lineage (NCBI taxonomy): Eukaryota > Metazoa > Chordata > Ceratodontiformes > Protopteridae > Protopterus > Protopterus annectens. Next base: position 1,347,513,563 of record NC_056733.1, on the reverse strand, counting down.
ACATGTACTGTTATGACTCCATCATAGTCCATGTTGGTGTGAACAACTTGAGATGTACCTCTCTGGACTATATGAAGAGAGACATGACTGAGCTCTCAGACTAGGTGTCTCAGGCAGGTATGTCCCTAGCCTTAAGCAGCATTTTACCTTCACCTAGTATGAAGCTTCAATACAAACAGAAAATGATTGACTTCAATAATTGGCTTAGCTTCTGGTGTCATTCCAAGGGGATACAGTATCTGTCAGCCTGGGATGACATGATCGACAGACCTCAGTGCTTTGCCAGAGATGGTCTTCATCTGTCACCCCTGGGATTTTGGATACTGGTCAAAGCTCTTGCCACTCGTATAGTGCCTTTTTTAGGCAGTGTCTCAAGGACAAAATTCCCCAGTGTAAGAACTCCATCTAAGAACAATCTAAAGGTTTTGCTGCTAAACGCTAGGAGTCTTAACACAAAACTGCATTCACTGGAAGCAGTCCTCACCTAGGAAGACATAGACATTTGTGCAGTCACAGAGACCTGTTTCAAGGCTGTGGAGAGCACCCCAGCCATATCAGGCTACACCTCCTTCCACACATTCAGACCACAAACTGAAGGCGTGAAAACTAAAGGAGGCAGTGTATCAATATTCATTAAAGATAAGTACACCTCCAGACTGGTTAGACAGCATGATTTCCTGATGATACTTCAGGTGCAGTTAACTGTTGGTAGGACACCTATTCATCATTGCCAGCTACAGGACCTCCTCCATGAAACAGGACACCCACACTGCCTATTTGGATCTACTTCAGTCTATCAAGATACATCCGAGCACCATGGTTTTGTCCAACTTTAACTACCCATCCATTGAATGGGGAAACTGCTCATGTGGAGACTCACTTGTCCAAAGGTTCCTCGACTTCATTAACTCCATTGCCCTGAACAAGGTAGATGACACCCCCACAAGGGGTGCCAACATCCTGGGTCTGGTGCTTACCAGTATGGAGGGACCACTGTAGCACCCCCATTTTGAGCTCCTCCCTGGTGAGATCTGACCACAAATCAGTCTTATTCGAAGTTACTATCACAACTGTAGTAGCACAAACTAAATAAAAAAACTTCTCCAAAACAGATTGTAACCTCTTACAGGATGGTATAAATAGCTTCACTGCACCTCCTCCCTCAGATAGAACTTGCAACTATGCTGAGTTCTACACAAATGCTACACACACCTGAACAACTGCATTGATGCGGCCATACCTGATAGGACCAAAACAAGCTCCTTGAGGAAGAGCAAACCTGTCTGGTGAACAACTGCCATTAACAGGGTTTACAATAAGAGAAAGAAATTGCTGTCTAAGAGTAAAAGGGAGTGAGCCTAAACTGGAAACACTCCCTCCTCAGCTTAAACAAACAAGACTCTTTGTGAAGTCCTCCAGAGGTAACTATGAATCCAAATTAGCTTCCTCAACTAAGGACAACCATAAGGCATTCTTTAGTTACATCTGTAACCTAAAAGGAAAGGCTCAGATTTGTGCCAAACTGGTAGTTAATAATACCACATATAGTGAGTCTGCAGACATTGCTAACCTGTTAGCTGACAGATTCTGTGAAAACTTCATTCCCCCTTCCCCACTACACTTACCCCAAGACATCCCTACCACCTGTTCTCTACCCTGTATTTCTAAAGAGCAGGTCATGAATGCCCTCTCTAAGGTAAAAAACACATCATCCGTGGGATCTGATAACATCCCAGGATGCGTCCTACATGGGCTCAAACAAGAATTAGCAATGTCATTGGGTACTGTTTTCAGTCATAGTCTGACCACTGGCTTTATCCCAGCTGAATGGAAAAAGGCCACTGTTATCCCCTTACACAGAGGTGTTTTTTCCACAGACCCCGGGAACTATAGACCTATTAACCTGACTAGCCTTATCTGCAAGGCCATGGGGGTAATCATCATGGAACTTATCAGCAAAGATATTGGTAACCTCCAAACACGTGACCCTACTCAATTTGGATTTGTCAAAGGGAAGTCATGCCTCTTAAACCTGGTGGGCTTCTTCGAGATGGTCACCAAGGCCCTTGATGAGGGGAAATTTGTGCGCACAGCCTACCTAGGCTTAGCCAAGGCTTTTGACACTGTCCCCTACTTGCGCATAATTGACAAAATCACCCAGCTAAGCATCAACCCATATGTCATTAGATGGGTCACTAACTGGCTCACCTATGTAGTCAAAATAGTGGAATTCATCTCCAACAGCAAACCTGTAACCAGTGGTGTTCCAGAGATCAGTCCTGGGACCATTACTGTTTGGAATCTATTTCTCCAAAGTGCAAGCTAAAACTAAAGGTCTGTTGCTGATAACGTTTGCTGATGACTACAAACTGGGAGAGGTCATAGAATCTCCAAACGATGTCAACATCTTACAAGAGGGTCTTACACCAACAAATGACTGGTGCCAAAGTCGTGGCCTTAAACTCGATGCAAAAAATGTATTATCATCACTTTTGGTAAGAGGGATGTTCTTGCTAAGTACCACATCATTAACAACCCCTAAATACGCACTTAGTAATGAGAGACCTGGGCACACAGGTTGACAACAACCTTACCTTTGATCACCATGTCTCTACAGTGGTAAGAAGGACATTCTATATTGCTCATCTCAAAAGTAAGGGCATTGCCTCCAGAAAAAAAGAAGTTATAACCTCTGTGTACTCTTCCCTTATCAGGCCAGTAATTGAGTACAGTGCCCTTTTTGGTATGTACCTTTACAAGCACCTACAGCAATTGGAGAGACCACAAAGCTTCCTCACAAGGAAAAATTTAAGGTCTTCAGCATCTGTCCTATGAGGACCATCTGAAATCACTGTCACTTTATTCTGTTTCATACAGACTGCTCAGAGGTGGTTTCTGCCTTGTATATAAGGCAAACTTTGACCTTGCTTTATGAAAAATGCTGCCTATCCGTAAGTCAAATGTTGCATGGGTTACTCACTCTAATGGCCTTTACCTGGTATGTGGCAATAGAACCTGCTGGAAGGATAGCTTTGTCTCCCAGAGGTTACCACAACTTTGGAACAGACTCCCGCTTCACGTCAAGTACAGCACTTCATTGGCCCCCTTCATACACAATCTGGGTGATTGGATGGGTAACCGTACGTTCACCCCAGGGGTTCCACCTATGTCCCTCTTGGAGAGGGGTGGTAGGTGTTGATCATGGAAATAAGGGTAAAACCTTTCTGGGCTTGTAAGGGCCCTAACATTATTAGCCTAGTAACCTCCTATAATCCTATGTGGGACTTGGAGAAATTGCATATAATAACCTAAGTTAATTGCACTTCTAAACAGTATACAAATTCTGGTTCACTGATTTACATTTAAGTAATAGGCTACAACTTCTCATTTGCTGCCTTATTTATTTATGTGTCTTTGTTTACTGGGAAGGTCTGAATGAGTAATAATCCATTTTCAGTGGAAGCCCGGGTAGAAAAGCTCCATTTGCTTACATTGCATTATACTTTAAGTTCCAGTTAAACACAGAGCAGTTACATTTCTATTTAAATTTATACCTGAACGGTAGTTACATTTATACATTCTAAGATTTTACAGATGTGGAAGTTACCAAAGAGAAAGCAACTTAGTGGATTGTACATGCAGAAGTTATGTATAAAAATAGTTTTGTCATTTCATTGAGAGGTTGATTGTATTCTGTTTAAGGAGAGTATCATACAGTGAACACAAAGTCTCAAACTTGGAATGAGCATGTGCAGGACCAGGACTGACTAAGATGTTTAAGCAGTGGTTTAAAACTGTTGAGTTTGTCAGGGTTTTTGCTTTTGTGGGGATACTTTTCTAGAGTTTAGCAAAACACATTTAAACTTCTCATTTGCTGACTTACATTTAATGATTTGGGTACAACTTTTTGGTCACTGACTTACATTTAATGACTTAGGTACAATATTTTGTTCACAGACTTAAATTTAATGAATAAGGTAACTTAAATTTAATGAATAAAGTACAACTTTTTGTTCACAGACTTAGTTAATGACTAGGGTACAACTTTTTGTTCACTGACTTTTGTTTAATGAACAGGGTATGACATTTTGTTCTCTGACTTGCATAAAATGAATAAGGTACTTTTGTTCACTGACTTACATTTGATGACTAGGGTAATAGCTTCTTATTCTCTGACTTACATTTAAGTAACAGGGCACAGCTTCTTGTTCACTTGTTTACATTTAATGAACAGAGTACAATGTCTTGATCACTGGTTTACATTTAACAGACAGGGTACAACGTCTTGATCGCTGGTTTACATTTAACGGACAGAGTACAACATATTGTTCACTGATTTACACTTAATTAACAGGGTTCTTTGATGTTGTTTGCAGTGCTACAAGAGATCAAAAGATGTACAGCCGAATCTGGAACTGGCTCTTCATGCCTGCAGTGTCACATATGTGCCAAAAGATGGGCGGCGAAAAAAGCACGAGCTACGGTTCTCCATGGCTGGTACTGAGACCCAAGTACTGGCAGTGCAGAGCAAAGAGCAGGCAGAGGAGTGGTTGAAGGTACAGAAATAGCTGTCTTATTATTTTATACTTTATTACATTCCCATATCTGATCCACAAATATGCACTGAGCTGGATGTCACACATGGGGAAAGCACATTCAGGCATATATCCCATCTTACCAGTTGTTTGCCTTTGTAAAGTACATTCTGTGAATGATGTGGAATTATAAACAGTGGCATTGCTGTGAGCTTTTCATCAGTGATTCTCATATCATACTTAAGCCCAAATTGGTTTTGAATGTACAGTCTGTCAGGATGTATTTTCTAAGGTAGCTGGTACATGCCTGTTTACGCTGTGCATCTAATTACTTCTGAATGAGGGTGCCACAGTTTTCTTTTCAAAGGAGGGTTCCAGATTTTTGTTCCTTATTTTATTAACTCACTATCAAGCCCCATAATCTCGTAGTATGCTCAACATATAGTAAAATGTTAATGTATACATATTTTTTGATCAAACAAATATGAGAAATATAAGAAATAAGCATGTTTACCTGTTGATGATGTAGCATACATTTCCTATTTGGCATATATTTCTTAGACTTTCTGGCCAGCATTTTTGGCCTGTGGTTAATTAAGTTTACAGATGACTGAAAATTGTGTGGTATTACTCGAGCTTCAGCTGACTCACAATTGCCCCAACACTGCTTACACCATGTTAACAACTGGTGTAAGGACAGTTTTCTCAAATTAAATGTAAAAAATGTAGCATGGTTCATTTTGGTAAACAAAACAGTTTCACTTACCATATAGGAGATGCACCCCTCCAGTACGACACTGTTGACAGGAGTCTGGGTATTCTTGTTTATAATTCTTTATCATTTGGCCATCGTGTCTCCACAGTAGTCCGGAAAACCTTTTGTCTGGCCCGTCTAATTTCCAAAGGCATCATCACTAGATCAAAAGAAGTCTTAATTCTCCTTTACTCATATCTTATCAGATCTGTTATTGAATGTAATGCACCTTTTGGCATCTGTTTATCTAAACAAGTCACACAACTTGAGAGACCTCAGAAATTCATAACTAAAAATGTCAGTGGCCTCAAAAATCTTAAGTTATCAGAAATTACTCTAAACCTTTTCTATGTACTTAATCTCTTGTAGACTTCTCCATGGAGATCTGTGTGTGGCCTTTCTTGCCATAAAAGATGCAACATCAAACTCGGTTAAAGGAACTAAGCCTTCATCAACAGATAAATAAGACATGTTAGTGTGATAGATTCATATCACAATGGATCCGTCACCTCTGGCTTCCACTACATATCAAGCAGAGTAGCACCCATACCACCTTCAAGGTACACCTAGATAATTGGATGTACAGCCTGAAGTCTCCTGGTCTGTCTTGTATTGCCCTCCTTGAAACTAGAGGGAACTTTTGAATAGGGTCCTTTTGGCTAGGATTAAATGGGCTGCAGACCAATTGCCTAGTACTTACCTCAGAACCTAAGAACATATGCTTCAGTTCTCTATTGTCCTACCCTTAGCAGTGCTCACCACCTGTATTTGGCATAACGTAAATTTGTTTTAAAGACTCCAAAGACAGCAGACTAGAGTGTATATGTGTGTTTGTGTGTATGTGTGTTTACTGTAAGATATGTAGAAAATATATTATGGATAGTTGCAGTAGTGAACATTTTTTTGCAACTGTAAATAAGAGTGAATACTCATAGGAGTGAAAATTCTTATCAATTGAGTTTTTGCCAGCAGCCTTCTGTATGAGATTGTGGTGTAGCAGGGTCAGGGAATTTGCCCTTATCCCACTGTTGTGCGATCTCAGAGGTGGTATATATAACTAGCGGGGGGTGCAGGGGGGTTGCCCCTTGCAAAAGAATTATATATATTTTTTCGTTATTTTCTATCATTTTAGTTTCATTATAAAATGATTGTCCTTTGTTACTTCTCTCTTATGGGCATTCAGTGTTTGATGAGATACTCGTATGAATACACTTATGAAAACCCACCACTGGACCAGTAATCAAGTAGCCTCAATCCTCACCACTGGCAACAGTGGGGGATGTTCACTGTAAGGATAACAGGTACACACACACAATTTCCAGATGCAGCTCTCTGCATCAAGTGAAATTTCCCTTAAGAGCACACAGAGACCACAATCAGTTCAGGGCTGGTTTCTCCCTCTTTCTCCAGGTCCTCAGTAAGACTCCCCACCGGCACAGCTATAGCATTGAGCCCTTAGCCAGGATTCCAAGCCAAGTCTTCCAACACTCTCTGTCTAACCAGTGCTTTGTGTCCCTACCCAAGTAGCTGACACACACACACACACACACACACACACACACACACACACACACACACACACACACACACACCTGGGAAAAGCTGGCACAGGTTTACTAGCTATGCCCCCTTCTGCCCAGACTATAAGGTAGTTACCAGTGCCACCAGAACTTCTTATCAGCTACTTTAAGGCCCTTAACAAAGGGTGTCCAATTTTACTGTATAATATTAATTCTAATATAAATGGCAGTTTGACCAAAAGCAAGACTGTTAGGAGTGGCCCAACAGTGTCACCAAATAAACATGCAAGTACTCTCAGAACTTAAATATCTCTACACAGCTCAGCCAAAGTTAAAGGTTTAAATATATTTAATAATAAAAGAAGAATACAATACTAAATATATAGTCACATGATAGAGTTCAAAACCACAGGAAATATTTAAAATAACATTGTAGTACAGGCTCACATGAATAAAGGAAAACATCTACATTAAGCTTTACTATATTCCTGACTGAATCTAAGAGAATTATACTATTCCCTAGAAACTTACTTCATTAGAGCAAGGCAGATGTGTGGTGAATGGGTCTTCTTGTTGTCAGTTCCAAGATATAATGCAGAATGCTATGTCTCACTCGAGACTTCTCAGAATAATATCTAAAATATTACTGCTGGGATAGCTTGTAGAATTACATCACCTCTTGTCATCTGACTTCTAGTTTCCAGGCCAAAACCCCCATTGCTAGAAGCTGGCAGCATTTAGCATCTACCTGTAAAAATATATAGAAAAGGCCATTACCTCAGATCTTTGGTAGATGCTGGAAGTCATAAAACAATTGCATTCCTTCATGCTTCAAAAGTAGCAATTAGTTCACTTCAAGGACAATACAGAAAGCTTCCTTGTACAGACTCTGTGTCTCTAGATACATTGAAAACTTGAGAGATTGCCTCTTTGTGGCCTATCTTTTATGTCAGAGCCTATAAAATTTTTAATTTCAAATATTTTTTCTAAAGTTTACTGTATCCCAGTTTCCATTGTTAAAATATGTACATTTAAACAGTTACATTAGTGCATGTACATTTCTATTCGCTTCCAGTAGGGCACACTGTGGTTACATTTCAAACAGCACTCTGCAAATACCTTTTCAACACACACATCTATACAAGCAGTTTGATATACACATGACACACAGTTCTAATACGTTTGTAACAGAAGCATCTGGTATAAATAATTTCGATAAGTCACCAATGACATATAATTATTTACAAAATTCCAGCTAGCTGTGCTGGCAGTTTCTCCTTTCGTCACTATACTTTGCAAATAATGAAACACCCAAATGTCAGTGTGTTTAACATTAACACCCCTTTGTGCATGCTTTGAGGAATAACCTCAAAGAATGCAACATTTAAACTTTTTTTTTTTTTTTTTTTGCAGAGAGCCTCACACACCCTGCATATTGTTTGTTCTAACTTTTAGGTTTCACAGTCCCTGGGGAAAAGTCATATTCCCCAACATCTGACATTGTGTGATCTTCTGCAGCTGTTGACCATCTTTCCTGTCAACCAAAGTGTGCTGACAAAAGAGAGGTCATGCTCACATACACACACACACACACACACACACACACACACACACACTTATGTATATGTATGTGTTGCAGTTCTTTTTATTTAAAAACACACTTTTAGTAGAATTTCTGTTTGTTGCTGTGCATTTGCTATACTGTGTGACTTGACATTCCTGTTCCACATAAACGGAATGACACATCACTCATATTTTTCTGCCTGAACCGAAGTGTATATGTATTTACCGATTGATACTACTTTAATTTCATCTAAATGTACATTTGATTTTTTTCATTCTTCTTTTTTCTGGGTGATAATTTGCTTCGTGCCATTACATCAGTTGTGCCTGTTTCATTGGCATCATGGGAAATCAGCATGAATTATGCAAGATTTTGAATATGCAGATGTGTGGCATAGGGATTGATCATGTGACTAAAATAAATAGGTATGAAAATAACTGAGCCAAGTAGGGGACATTTTTTTCCAGAGTGTTAACATGCAAAAGGGCCTGTAGGTACTCCTGGGCCCATTATTCCTGAGGTCAGAAATGTACTTATTTAAAAAAAAAAAAAAAAGAAGAAGAAATTTACTTCTAGGAGCAGCAGAGTTAGCAAATGCATTCAGTCTTCATTTTGCACCAATAAGTGAAAACATTAGGCACTACCATCAGAGTTTATTATATGGCTTAGGTGATAATGCTACACTAGAATTGGTATTAACTCTTTGGCAAAAATAAAGATTGATTCTAGACCAGGTCAAAACTGTATGTCATCTTAAGAACATAAGTAAATCCAACCAGTCAGCCACAGCAGCTATTGTGTAAAATCATGGATTTTATTCAAAGAAGGAAAATAAAAACATAAAAGCAATGCTAAAACACAGGTAAGTGCTTTTGCGTCTTTATAAACAGGCGCTTCATCAGATGTGATGAGCATGTCTGCAAAAGAATGTTTGCATGTCTGCAAAACAACTTGACTAAATTGACCATTTGGGCACAGGAGATTAATATGCTGATAAATACATCAACAACTAAGCATATGAGATTTCGGAGACATAAACAGAAAGGCGAATACTTATTTCAGCACTCAGTGATTAAAATTGTAGAGTCATTTAATGGGTATTTGGGTAGATGGATAGATCCAGCTTTGAGTTTTTCTAATGATATCAACCAACTGGTAAATGATAACTATAGAACTATAGGTTGTATAAAAAGATTTATAAAGTCTAGGAAATCAGAAATGATGCAGTCATTATTTGTTAGTTATATTAGACCCAAACTTGAATATGGTATAACAACATGGAAATCTTATAAGAAAACAAGCACAAGTAAACTGCAAAGAGTACAGCAGAAATATAGCAAGGTTATCCATGGATGTGAAATTTTAAGTTATTATGAAAGACTAAAGTATCTGAAGTTGTACAGTGTCTCATGATAGATATTTAAAATGCGACCTTATTCAGGTGTATAGGGCATTTAGAGACTGCTACTTCTGGAAATCAAAAAGTGGTAGAGTCACCAGACAACCTATGTAGAAGATTCTGTAGAAATGAGAAGTGTACCGATTGGTTCTCTAAGAGAGTAGCTGATCCATGAAATAGAGTCTAAATTACATTAAAGCAAACAATAGTTTAGATATTTTTAAGAACAGCCTTGACACTTAATATGGAAACAGCTGTTTTGGTTTGTTGGCAGGCTAGAAGGGCATTTTTGCCCGTGCTAGAAGGGCATTTTCGCCCATGCTTGAAATGTTTGAATATATGCATGCACGTAACTACAGGCCAATCAGCCTAACATCACTTACCGGAAAGTACTTTGAAAAATGCCTTTTAGAAACAGTTACAGCAATGACACAGTTGAGCCTTTAGTGGATATCTGACAACATGGCTTCATAAGGGATAGGTATATATTTACAAACATTACATAAATTCACAACTCTTGCATGTTTTGCAGTGGATTCTGCTGTTGGGGTTATCGTGGCCTGTTTGGATCTGTCAACAGCATTTAACAGTTTAGCACATTGTGTTGTTATTGATTCAGTGTTGAAATTATGAATAAACCCTAATATTCTTAAGTAGATTCAAAATTATGTATTTATTTATTATTTTATTTGACATTATAAACCCTGATATTCTTAGGTGGATTCAAAAGTAGCTGAATGATGGATACCAAAGAGTAAAGATCTGTAATAATTTTTCTGATTGGAATGCTGTTCAAGTTGAGGTCCATCAGCGGTCAGTGCTGGGCCCTGTATTATTCAATTAGACCTTCTTCTATTTCCCAACATCGTACCCCTATTGGGTAGTTAAGTATGCTATTATATAATATTTGGGGCTTTTGTGACCAGTGAGGTTTATGTGCATACATTTAATAAGTGTTTAGAAAGTGCATTTAAAAGGCTGTATTGTGTTTTGGTACACCTGTTTTCGGGGTATGTGTTGTCCAGGTGTTATGAATCTTATTGTTTTGGAGATCTATAAAGATTTAAGACTTACTGTATGTAGTACATAGAACCCAGGCATTGATAACTAAATCTAAAGTAGTGAAGGTGGTTGGACCAATTCTTAAAAATTTTTATCATTAAATTTTGCTTTTTTGATTAAATTATTTGTGACATATGTAAGACTGGTCATAGAATATAATTCACTGTTTTCTGTTTACAGCAGATGTGATTTGCTTATACTTGAAAATTTACACAGAAAATACTCAAAGAGAATTTTGTGTATTAAGCATCACTCTTGATTTAAGATTATAGAGCATTGGACTACATTCCTTTAAGTTATCAGCTCCTGAGAGGAAAGCTGTGTTTGGCTTTTAGGGCAATGTATGAAGAGTTTTGTACACTAATAGGTGCTGAGTTGCTAGAGCCTAAATTTAAGTTCAGAGGAAGCAAGTACACAGTTAAGATCACTAAGTGTAGGAATACTGTAAGGTCTAGGTTCATCTCAGTTTGTGTGGTGCACTTCAGTAAGTGTTGGACTACCTTAAGGTCTAGGTTCACCTCATTTTGTATAGTGCATGCACTTGTGCAGTAAATTACCATTATACGTATGACAAGCTGACTCAGTAGCAAATTTTCAAAACTTGTTAGATGAGTGGATAGATCAGATGATTCTGCGTTTTAATTGGCCTTTGGCTCATACACAATTACTAAAAACATTATAAGTACCACTAGCAAGAGTTGTTTTTTAGCTGTGTTTTTCTTGAAATGAATGGGCTTCCTTTTGAAAGCATCCAAACACTTTTCAATAGTCCACACAATGTACTGGCACAGGGTCTTCAGGCAAAGTGCATTTGTATTGCACAAAACTCTTGCAATATCTTAATGAACTGAGTCTATCTTCTTCTTTTTCTTTTGGCTTTTCCCAGTTAGGGCTAACCACAGCAGATCACCTGTCCACTCATGATTGGCAGTGGAGTTTTACGGTGTCGAGTTGCCAGCCCGATGCCCAACCTTCCACAGAAGGCACACACATGCACCTCCTCTCGCCTAGGGCAATTTTGTAGAGTGTCCAGTCCACCTACAGCATGTCTTTGGGATGTGGGGTGAAACAGGAACTCCCGGAGGAAACCCACACAATCACAGGGAGGACATGCAGACTCTGCACAGAAGGCACCCCAGCTGAGGATCAAACCGGAAAACCTCTTGCTGTGAGGTGCCTCTTGCTATGAGGCGAATGAACTTAGTCTATACAAAGGTCTAAAAGGCAACTACTTCTCCCCTGCAGGTATAAAGTACTACTGATGTGTAAATGGATGTTAAAATATAGGAATGCTTATTGGCTAGAAACAGTTGTTCAGAATAAGAAAATGTCACCTTTAATCCAGGTATGCAAGCAAAGTCATCTTTTTAGATATAAGAAAAAGCAAATGTGGGTCTTACTTGATCCTTATAAAAATGAGCAAAAATGTTGCTTCATCTGAAACCACTCACTTGTAATATTGTTGGTAAGATATGCAGGAAACTTTCTGAAGCCAGTGTAATCCAAAGAGGAACTTTGGGGTTGTTATCTTTTATGATAAATAGTGAGAATTCACTTTGAGAGGCTGCTTAAGTTTATTTAGGCTTTTTTCCTGCTTTGTCAAGAAAGATTGTTTTCATTTGCTTGCTCTGATAACAGTCAAATGTAAACCTTCTTGGAGACATCAGTATAAGAAAAACTATGCCAAATGTTTTTTCTCTTGCCTTTTTGGACTAAAACACTCAATATGATGGAATAACATAGATAATTTTATATACTGTATGCAAACCACTTCTGCATTTGGTTGCTTACCATTATAGGAGTGTCATAGAAGTGACTGGTTACAGTGGGAGTGTAAATTGTACTCTGAAGTGGTAAAAACTCATGCCAGTGTTCTAGACACTAAGCCTACATGACTGTATGGGTAGGAGAACTGATAGATTTGTGATAGCATTTTACAGCTGGAAGTTTTTTCCTCAATACACCTGTACGTTTTTCTTTGTTGTATTTATTCCATAGATGAGACACCTAGAGTCTGTGTGTGTGTGTGTGTGTGTGTGTGTGTGTGTGTGTGTGTGTGTGTGTGTGTGTGTGTATCATATGCTTGTCTCTGCCTGTCTTCCTCTCTTTTTATAGGTAACTGCATGCCAGAGCTAGTATTGCAACATAACCCTGTTAAAGAACACATCTGCTATGGTCGCTGCTTGCTCAAAGTCAGCAGTAGCGCATTCTAGGTGATCATAGATTAACCTGCTTCCCAGTGTATTAAATACTATTTTTACTACTGACCTTTGGTTACTTGTTTGAAGGCATAGCACAGACTGATTAACATTTTAGGGGAACTGCACCAAGCATTTCGTTTTTATTCTGTACTCTACACCTCACTGAGCTCAAACTCAGTGAGCACCCGGCTCCCTAATGCTGAACTCCCCTGGTCATTGTTTTCCATATCAAATCATTACCAGTGTGCTTCCTAAGTGCTGTCAGGGTTTTCACCTTTCCTATTTTTTGTTGCTTTTAGTTGGCTGTGGAGTTGGTGTATATAAATCAGGAGGAGGCCTTCTTAACCCCACACACACACACACCAAAAAAAAAAAAAACAACACTTAATTTTTTCATCAGGTTGAGTTTTCTGCCGGTTGATCAGAAGGAGATAAGACCTTGTCAGTTTGAAACTTGACATTTCATAAGTGAATTAATCTAGCTCTGATACTTGGCACTAGATTTTATTTTGTTTTACTTTTTTTACTGTCTGTCCCATTCTGTATGGTAGTGTCCACTGCAGCTCTAAAGTTCTTTCAAATTCCATGTCTACTTGGATATGGCATTGACTACAGCCTTTCCTGCTGATGTTGGATCTTCTTTTGTTTAAGAAACCATTTAATTGAGTTGATCTGCACCAGTCTCTGTGTAGGATTCTTAGACTGCATGCTTCCTCTTGACAGCCCTGCTTGTGTATCTGTTGACACTGATGTTGCTTGCTTTATGTCCGTCTGTTTGCAGTGCAGATACTCATGTTGTCAGTGCCTTTTTTTGTTCATTATTGTGTGGTGTTTATACTGCACAACAATGCTTCACTTGCTGGGTGGGTCTGTTTCTGCTAGTATTAGTTTCTTATCTTCTCTACAATAGGGACAAGCCAGTCTATACTCTTGTGTGGGGAATGTAATCACTTTAAAAAACATTTTCAGAACTGTACTTTTTTTACAGCATGTACTCTGGTTAATAAAACTATTTTGTTAGTATAATGATTTCAGAAATGGTTAAGTCCTGTGCTTTTCAGTGTTTTCAACTGGCATTAAAATGGTTTGATAATATTACTGGTGTACATCGATGTAACACTGAATGTGTATGGAACCACAAACATTACCGAGCTCTTGTGTAAAAAAATAATAAAACAAAGAGTCTGATACTATAATGTAAGTTTCAAAAATGTTATAATCCATCTACGTGCAGTCCATCTGGCATACTGAAAAGATGTTTTAACCTCTGTTTTTATGCAGGTAATAAAGGAGGTCAGCCACCAAGGCAATTGCTCTGTTAGAGTTGAATGTTCCAGATCTCCTGTTCTGCACCACAAGCTGGATTTGGATAAGGTAAGCATGTTGCACACTGAAAGGAGTTGCATTAAAACTGAACTTTTTTATTCTTTTAATGACCAGGTATGTTCAAGAGCATGTTTCTGAGGTGACCTTTGCCGTACCTGTCACTATTTTAGGGGTGTACAGTTTGCAGTGGAGGAAATAGGAATTAAACCCCAGGTTTGATGAATGTCATTTGTTTACTGAATCAGCTATCAAAGAATACTGGAGTGATACACCATTATGAATACCATCCATTTGACAGAGTAATTAACAAACTTCATGGATAAGTCAGCTATAAGTAACAGTGGAAAAATGCAATTTACAAAAGTAAGCCAGGACACTGGTTAATCTCGAATTACAAACAAAAAAAATAATTTAGAAATTATAGAAACAAGTATCCTTGGATGACAATTTAAAAAACACATGTGTTGATGCTTCCATCCATAGCAAGACTTCTTTAGACAGTGAAGTCGCAGTCAGGTCTTATGGACAAAAGCACTAACCGTAAATGACAAAATCTGATTGTGGATGGAGATGGTTTTACATAACAATTTTATTTTGAAATTTGGGGGAGTTATTTAAAAACAGTGTGTGGGGTGGCAATGGGGGTGCTGCCCGACGACCTTTGCAATTATGGGGCATTTTGGCATGTCCAGGGCATGCAATCTAACCGTGTTTTAGCATATTAAACTGTCATACAAGTACATTGAATTTTTGTTTATAAGTTTTAGTCTAAAAATGTTAGTTGGGCATTACCAAAATAAATGTAATATCAGAGTAGTTAATAATCTTTGTATGAAATAAGACAGCAGTTTTCACATACTTGCATTTAGCTGTTTTTGTTTTCTGTGTGGTTCATACATGCAATCTCTTGCTACAGATACTGGTTTGGATTAAAAATTACATTTTAATTATCATTTTTTGACCAGGTGGTATTTATACTACAAGGAAGTTTTGGCCAGGGCATCAGGGAGGTTACCCTACTCTTCAACAGGTGCCATGGGATCTTTTGCATCCTCCTGAGCTAACACCCAATTCAAGCAGATGGGGCCTAGGTTTAGCCTTTCATCTGAAGGACAACACATTGAGGAGTGCAGCACCCCTTTATGGTGTACTACAGTGTCAGCAATCCATCTACTTGGTGTGGGAAAAGAACTTATGGCCATTTCCTAACTAATAATTTTGTTGATATAAACAGAGTATCTTAATATGTTTTTCATTGCCTGTTGATTACTTATGGAAAAAAAGCAAAGAAGGTAGTTGCCATGGCTTCTTGTTCTCTAAAATTCATTGTAATTGTTTCAAAAATCCAAGGAACAAGTTAATTCAAACAGGCCAAGAGAATCGAAGCTTGTGGCAATTTTTCAGGAGATGAGGGCCCCGAAAGGCCAGTTTGGTAAGGAAGGATGACCTAGGAAATAAGGGAAGAGAGTTAAGTTAATGAAGCAAGCTGTGGACTACTGAACAGGGTATATATAAGCAAGTTAAGCAGACAGTGATATGCTAATGGTATAGGAGAAGGGTTGACAAAGCTGAGGTCATAAGATTATCCAAAAGGAAAAGGAATGAGTCACTGATCTGAGTTTCAACTGGATAGCCTAGCAACTGATCCCTTTGTAAAAGCAAGAACCAGGGTGAGCATATGGGAGAGAGAAAAATGGAAGTTACAGTTGAATTGGGTTAGGGAGGTACTCTGCTTCACATCAATGGGGAGCCTGTTCCAGACCAGGGCAAAATCTGGGATACATGTCTGTCTCTCCAGCAGGTTCTATTTATATCACAGGCAAGGTTTAAGTCTTTTGAATGGGTAATTCTGGTCCTGTTTGTTTTGCGGATATGCAGGAGGTCCATCAGAGTGAGGTCTAACAGTGTCCTGTATGCCAGGCATAGATCTCCCCTCAACAGCCTGTAGGAGACAGAAGGATAGGGTCTTGAGATGCTCTGCATAGGACATTTTACTTATGCCCTGTATTCTTTTAGTGAGCAACCTCTGTGGACATTCCGTTTGTTGGATATACTGGATTATGTACATACCAAAGGGGCACTGTGCTCAATGATAGGTTGATGAATGCCGAATACAATAGAACAATGACTTCCATGGACCTAGATGCCATACCTTTGTTTATAAGTTGTGCAACATTGATTTCCTCACTGCTGTAGACACGTGATGGTCAAAGGATAGATCACTGTCTATGTGTGTCCCTAAGTCCCTGACTTGCTGGGTCAACACTAAGAGTGTTGTCAATATGATAGTTAACCAGGGGTGGATGACTTCCCAAAGGATACTGTTATGCATTTCTTGGCATTAAGGTTTAATCCATGACTCTAACACCAGTTGTTTGTCTGTGTCAGCCCTTCCTAGAGAACATTCGTGTCTGTGTGTGATTCAATGACAGGTTCTAATTTGCAATCTTTTGCAAATTTAGTCAGCCAAAGACCACTAACATTGGCCTTGACTTCAGAGAAGTAAATGCCAAAAAGGAATGGTCCAAGGACTAATCCCTGAGAGATTCCACTTGTATCGGGTCTCTTTGTAGAGGTGGACTCCCCAATTGTAACTTCCTGATTCCTGTCTATGAACCAGTTGGCTATCCACTGGGTGACATATGGGTTTGTACCTAACCTCCTGAGTTTGTCAACAATGCCTGAGTGGGTTATTTTGTCCGATGTCTTGGCCAGGTCAAGGTAGGCAGTGTGAACCATTTTGCCCTCATCCATTGCTTTGGTTACTTTCTCAAAGAAGTCTACCAGGTTGAGTAGGCATGACCTGCCCTTGATGAAACTAAACTGGGTTGGGTCCAGTGTCTGGAGGTTTACTATGTAATTATTCATCATTTCCATGATAATTCTTTCCATGGTGTTGCATATAGGACTAGTGAGACGTATTGGTCTGTAGTTTCCAGGGGCTGTAGATGGCCCATTTTTGTGCAGGGGGATGACTGTTGCTGTTATCCATTCATGGGGCATAAAGCCTGTTTGGAGGCTACAGTTAAATAGCAATTGCAGAACGTGTGATAGGTTATGTTTCATGCTAATTAGATGGCATCTTGGGATATTGTCTGGGCCCACTGATGCAGTGTTCTTGGCCTTAGAGAGAGAATTAAGGACCTGTTCCCTAGTTATAGCAGGGGGAGTTATATTTGATGGTATTTCTTGAGGGAAGGTTGAGGGGGAGAGAGGGGTAAAGCTGGAGCTGAATTTGTCAGCCAGTAGGTTTGCTATATCTTCTGTCTCAGTATAGGTGGGTCCATTTACAATGAACTCTGCACACGATTGTGTATTGCCTTTTTGGTTGCAGACATAGCTAAAGAATGCCTTGTGGTTTTCCTTCATATGGGAGAAGACAACAAAGTAAATGAAAGACACACTGATACTGGAAATACTGCACATACAACTCAGCTCGAACAGTGGAAAAGACAGTTTAATTCCAAAAACAAATGTCACCAACAGATTAAGCGCTTTCATCTGACTAGCAGACTTCCTCAGAACAAACTTGATTGAAACTTAATTCATTAAATACCAAAAATTTTTGGCGCCAAACACATATAATGATTGTCTTAAAGGAGAAATACATACAATTCCAACACCTGACATATCTAATATTTCTAATTTTTCTAAATATACATAAATGCCATAATCCTAATATACTAAATAAATATCTATATATGTGTAAACATATTTGCTCCGTAAAAACTCATGTAAATTCAATAAAAAAAAGAGAAAATATATATAAAATATAAATTCAATAAAAAATGGGAGAACAAATTTACCTCAAAGTTGGCTTTGGTAGACTTTTTGTCCTCTGAGTTGTGTGTTTAGTTTGAGAGGGCATTTATCCTGCTGGGGTGCTGCACCTCCTAATTTTTGCTATGATTTTTCCTTCTGGTATACAATTGATTTTGTGATTCCACCAGGGTGACTTGTTTTTTTGAGTTAGTTCTGTAATTATTCCTGGTGGGTACAGTATATAAGCTATTAACTTGCTTGTATAGGGTTTCTGTGGACAGTTCTGCATAGGCAGCAATGTTCTCAGGGCTTATGGGGGCTTGAAATGTTGCCAAGATATCACTTAATAGCAAGAAGTTAGCCTTAGAGTAGTTCCTGAATATTCCAGGGTTAGCTGAGGGGTTCAGGTTTTATTTTTACTTCAACTTTGTGGTCTGACTTTCCCAGGGAAGACCTTACACTAGCGGGTGTGCAGCACTCTCCCATATTAGTGATGACCAGATCCAGTATGATTGCACCCCTGGTTGGTGTACTGGCAGCCTGGTCCAGGGAGTTCATGTTTACAAAATCCAGGAATCTCTGTGCCTATGCGTTTGGTGTCTTATACCATTCCCAGTTAATAGTAGGGTAATTAAAGTAGCCCATGAATGTATGGTATTGGGTTGGATGGTGAGTGTTTTAAATACATGGTATGTGTTTCCTGGGTCATTGGGGGGACCTGTAGTTTGCAAGGAAGTGGTATTGGATTTTGCCTATGGTGATTTGAACATGGAGTAGCTCAAGTACATTGTCCTGTTTGACCAGCCTTGAGGTATATTTATTTTCAGTGTAAATTGAGACACCTCCTCCTTTAGTCCCTGTCTGTAGTAGCTGGTCTAAATGTGTGGAAGGCATTACAACCTTGCACTGCCTGCGGCTTTAAACCTTGTCTCAGCGACTGCATGTCAGCATTCTCTAAAGTGAAGAGAGCTTCTAGGGAGTGGAGTTTTTTGTTTAGACTCCTACCACTGAGCAGTGACACGTTTAGATTTTCTTGGTTTTGTCATAAGGCCATACCTTTTATGTCCTCTGAAGAGTGTGCCTCATAAAGGTTGGCAGCTTGCCTAGCTTCAGAAACTGTCAGCCATCTCTGTTCTCCCAAACCTGTCACTTGCATATATAATGATATTAGCTCAGTAACTGGACTGAAATTTAAAAAAAAATTGCAGTGACTAATTCTCCAATTTGACATAATTTTGCATTTAGCACATGGGTTCTTACCATTTCTTCCAAGAGTTTTTGTGACAACTTTATTGTAAGATAGTGGGAAATGGTACTGGCTCATCATCATCATCATCTTCTTTTGGCTGTTCCCGTTAGGGGTCCCCACAGCGGATCATCTGTTTCCATTTCTTCCTGTCCTCTGCATCTTGATCTGTCACACCAACCACCTGCATGTCCTCTCTCACCACATCCATAAACCTTATCTTAGGCCTTCCTCTTTTCCTGTTACCTGGCAGCTTCATCCTTAGCATCTTTTTCCCAATATACTCAGCATCCCTCCTCTGCACATGTCCAAACCAACATAATCTTGCCTCT
Source organism: Protopterus annectens (assembly GCF_019279795.1). NCBI lineage: Eukaryota > Metazoa > Chordata > Ceratodontiformes > Protopteridae > Protopterus > Protopterus annectens. Next base: position 1,347,493,862 of record NC_056733.1, on the reverse strand, counting down.
CTGGCTTTGTCTCCAAACCTTCCAACCTGGGATGACCCTCTAATATACTTATTCCTAATCCTGTCCACCCTCGTCATACCCAGTGCAAATCTTAACATCTTTAACTCTGCCACATCCAGCTCTAACTCCTGCCTTTTGTCAATGCCACTCTCCAACCCATATAACATAGCTGGTCTCACTACCCTTTTGTAGACCTTCCCTTTCACTCTTTCTGGTACTCGTCTGTCACAAATCACTCCTGACACTCTTCTCCACCCACTCCATCCTGCCTGTACTCTCTTCTTCACCTGTCTTCCACGCTCAACATTACTCTGAACTATTGATCCCAAGTATTTAAACTCATCCACCCTCTCCACCTCTACTCCTTGCATCCTCATTTCTATCCTCCCTCTCATTCACACACATATAGTCTGTCTTCATCCTGCTGACCTTCATTCCTCTTCTCTCTAGAGCATATCTCCATTTCTCCAGGGTCTCCTCCACCTGTTGTGAGTCCTCAGCAATAATTTTATTACAAAAAGTTAAGCGCTTTCGTCAATACCAGTTGACTTCCTCAGAACACTTGTGTTCTGAGGAAGTCAAGTGGTATTGACGAAAGCGCTTAACTTTTTGTAATAAAATTGTTCCTGAGGACAACACTTAGTGCTCTTTTTTTGGTTTTTATAGTGGTTTACTTGAGCACTATTGCACCACCTATTTTGGTTTTATCTCCTCCACCTGTTTCCTACTCTCACTACAAATCACAATGTCATCTGCAAACATGATAGTCCACTAAGTCTCCTGTCTGATCTCATCTCTCAACCTGTCCATCACCATTGCAAATAAAAAAGGGCTCAGAGCTGATCCTTGATGTAATCCCACCTTGACCTTAAACGCATCCGTCACTCCCACTGCAGACCTCACCACTGTCACACTACCCTCGTACATATCCTGTACCACTCTTACATACTTCTTTGACACTCCCGACTTCCTCATACAATACCACAACTCCTCTCTAGGCACCCTGTCATGCTTTCTCTAAGTCTACAAAAACATCAATGCAACTCCTTCTGACCTTCTCTGTACTTCTCCTTCAACACTCTCAGAGCAAACATTGCATCTGTAGTGCTCTTTCCCGGCATGAAACCATACTACTGATCACTAATCATCACGTCCCTTCTTAACCTAGCTTCTACTTCTCTTTCCCATAACTTCATGCTGTGACTGATCAGTTTAATCCCTTTGTAGTTACTACAGCTCTGCACATCACCCTTATTCTAAAAATCGGTACCAAAAAAATTTTTCTCCATTCCTAAGGCATCCTCTCACTTTCCAAGATTTCATTAAACAATCTGGTTAGAAACTCCACTGCCATTTCACCTAAACACCTCCATGCTTCCACAGGTACTGGCTCATACTCAAACAAAATAAGCAGTACATGTTAATTTTAAAATACTGAATGCAAGTCTTCATTGTTATATGTTCTTTCTCTTGGTTAAGTAGCACTGTTCATGTCAGGGAGTAATGCTGGCATTCTACAAAATAACCTCCAAATGTACTGCATGGAAGAGGTAAAGATGAAAAAATTGCCAAACATAACTCTTTTCATGGTCTGTTATCAAACAAAGGAAACTTGGTCCTTTGACTTAGTCACAAAAGTATTTATTACATACCTGGTGGAGTGCAAATTCAGTCCTTAGTATCTCAACAATGCTGTGTAAAACACGTCACTGAAACAGGAAGCAATTCGTTTATATTTTAAGCCAGATTGTAGTAAAATGTTTCTGCTACATTTACTTGTGTCAGGGTTGCCAGACGTCCCTATTTGGGCGGGACTGTCCCGAGATCAGCAGCCTGATCCCGAGTCCCGCACTGCCGGTTTAAATCCCGGGCAGCCTCTGCTTTGTTTTTTTTTTTTTTTGATTGGCCCGTATACGGGCCAATCAAAAATCGCAAAACAGAGCTACTTCTGTTTAATACGGAAGTGCGATGCTCTGCATTAAACAGAAGTAGCTCCGTGTTTATTTATTTTTGATTGGCCCGGGCCAATCAAAAAAGAAATAAACACAGAGCTACTTTTGTTTAATGCGGAACTCTGATGTTCCGCATTAAAGACCTAGCATGGAAGACCTTTTTTTTTTTTTTTTTTTAAGTCTTTACTTTGTCCCTACCTGGCCAGTCAGAAATCTGGCAACCCTGGTCATGATTGAGCTAGAGTTTTTTGGCACAGTCCCTTATTTCAGTTGATATGAATTACCAAATCATGATATTTGAGTTGCCCTCTTCTGGGAACACTGGTGGAGTGCAGTATTAGTATGAATTGTAGCTTCCGACAAGTTGGATTTGAAATGTTTTTTCATCACTAGCGTTCAAGATTTATTTTTTCATGATTATATATCACCACCAAAGTGACAGCTGTGGCCACAGCTTGCCTGCATTAGGACAATTCATTTAGGTGAACTTTAATGTTGCATAGGCATTATTAAAACACAACTTGTATTTTTCCTAGCTTGACCTCTTAATTTAAGTCATGTGTCTGCAGCATTCTTCCATTTAAAAAGATTTGAAGACACTGCCCTCTAATGGTTGTATTGGTAATTTACCACAATTCACAAAACCAAGATAAAACTGTTCAGCAGTAGAATTTTATTTTATTTGCTAACCAGGTAAGTGTTCCTTTATGGGGACAACCTGAGAACACTGTCTGGTTAAGTAGCCTGCTCAGAGTTGCACAGTAGTCAAAAATAGGCTGATGGAATCAAACCACAGGCTACAGGAAGCAGCTTGTTAAAAGCTTACAGCATTATTCCTCTGTGCTAACCTACCTAGTGTGCATTCTGTCACATTGCAGTGGGCTATGAATCTTTAATCAGTATTCCTTTATTTTATTTCCCATTTGCTAGTATTACTTGCAAATTGATGTCCTATATTGTGACCCGCATTGTGAATTTTATTTTGTTTCATTTATAGTAAAAGTTGCACATTTGCTCTAGGTTTATGTTTTGGAGTTTGCATGGTATTTTTCACCTAGATGTCCATTGTGTGGAGTTAGGAAAATGGTTTTAGTAAGACATTTCCTACACTGCAGTTTGTTTACAGTGTCTAAGGAAAGCAAGGTAGCTTAGACAATGCTTTTTTCAGTTTTCAAGACCAGTGCTTCTCAGTTTTGCTGTTGGACTGATAGAATCATGTTTGTTTTCCATTTGCAGTGTGTATTCCTATCACAGTTTTTTGTACCCAAAATATTTTATATCTTCCCTAAAGACCACATGGTGTGTGTGTGTGTGTGTGTGTGTGTGTGTGTGTGTGTGTGTGTGTGTGTGTGTGTGTGTAAGCTTACAAGAAACAATACAACGATGACCGGTCTTTTGTTTGAACTGGCAGTACCAGAAATATTGACCAAACAGCAGACTAAAGTATACATTGTATTAGGCATACTGTACGAGTGTGTGTGTGTGTGTAACATGTATATCACTGCATTTGTGCTCCTTAAGACATGCACGTATTCTGCTTAGGTCACAGACATCTTGCGCTGTGAAAGAGAATCTTGGGGGTATCTGTGAATACAGGCTGTTAAAACAGAAGCTCAAAGCTCACATAAGCTTCCAAACTGCCTTTAACTGCTTCCAGTAGCTTTATTGAACTGTGAAATGTCTTCATGGATATGTTCTTCACAATTAGTCAATCACTCTCCTTAATGTTGAAGCACCATAGTTTTATTTGTTCTTCGTCTTTCTGTATTACTATGTTTGTTTGTTGTAGACTGCATGCAGCTACCTCCTAATACGTTTCACTCTGCCATTTCTTTGTCATGGATCTTCTCCTCCCCTGCTTTATGCTGAGTGTTTCACTGATGTATTCTGGCTTAGTATTCTGCCTGTCATAATTTAAGGATAACCTTTTTCCAGCTCCTCTGGCACTCCTGCTTATTTTCTCTGACTGATGCCTCAATTGAGTACTTTTCTCATCTCTGTACCTCTCCCGTAACTAAGAATTTGCTCTGTCAATACTCGCTTCATTGTGTTTACTCCGTTTTTGTTAAAATAAGTGGTTAAAGTGTGCCCATTTATAAATGTAGTTTTTACTGCCGTGTACCATCAATTCAGACTGTGTAAAACTCAGAAAGTACTCTAATCTGACATGCACTAGAGAAATTTGTGCATCTCCATGTATTGTTAACTATATTGTCACTGTTTATCTGCTTTGATTCAGGGTCATGGTTGAAAGTTGCCTGTGGACTTGCTCATTTGCACACCTAATAAGCTAATAAGTAAATAAAATATTTTAGGTGTGTGTGTGTGTGCCTTCAGATTAACTGCCACTGTTAATGCATTGTAGATTTTAACTAGTTTCCATAGGGAAAGGTCAGAATTGAGTCCTCTTCCACAGTGTGTGTGTGTGTCTTTCCAGATTTAGAGATTTTTCCTCAGCTCTTAAGGTACTGGTGTCTTTACAGGCTTTCTGTTTTTAGTGCACTAAATTAAATTTGTTTTACTTCTTTTTGGCTAATTTTAGAGATTATCACAAGAAAAACAGACCTCTGACTCTGACAGTGCAGTAACTGCAGAAAATGGATCACCAGGTTCTGGAAGAGAGAGCAGGGAACTTGGTGAGTAAGAACTTGTGATTTGCGTTTTCATTGTTTGTCCCATGCCCTGACTGCTGTTAACACAAAACTGATTAAAGGCAATGCTAGTTACTCAAAATATGTTGTGGGTGTGGCTACCTGTTCTAGAATATCGAACATGTCTGTTGTTATGCTTCATGTAGAAATGTCCTGTCGGTTTTCACTTTATTATTATTATTATTTATTTGTTAATGGGTCATTCTTAAATCCCTGTTGCCCAGTGAGGTACAATACACAAAAGTGAACACGATCTGTAATGAGTCTTTATCATTCTTATTTCCTGTAAATAACAGTTACAGGAGCAAACGTATGGAAGAATAAATACTGCAGTGTCCTAAAGTAATACATATTTTTAATGTGGAGGAAGGGGATGAATTTGGGATTAATGGGGAAAATAGCCAGTCATGGATCTACTGTTACCATAAGGTAACACTTTATTGCCCAGCTTTTGAAATAAGCAAACGTTTCATCATAGAGTAGGCCAAGTCTGACACTTCTGTTACATTTACCTGAGATAAATTTATCAACTTGAACATCTCTTGCTACATCTTGGATCTCAGCAACTTAACAAACGGCCTACCTGTGCTGCTTGGTAGTTAGTGTACCTTAGACTATAAATGCCTGAAAAAGAAACCAAGACGTATTCATACAAATAGTATTTTTGAAAGGGTTAAGTTAAAGTTGAAGAAAGCAGATCGGAAAATTTGTAATCCAGACCTCTATTACATACAGAAAGGTTTGAAATGGACTTATAATGATCTTGGAAGGCTGTCAAAGACAGTAAAAGCATTCTTTTCTGCATGTGTATGCCATGAACAGTAATCTCTTTGCATTCCTATAACATGTTCAGTAGACCTTGACAGTTTCTGAAGGGCTAGATATTGCTTGTCCTTGCAGTGTTTTATAGCATACAGTATCCTGTACAGTGAAGAACTGCAATTCATATTCATATTCATATTTGCAATATTACAATGGCAGGGAGCCCTACATACACGTGATATGTGTAATGGCCTGAAAGAAGAAAAGGACCACCACAGAAAGATTTTGTTCTATATTAAAATGTAGGCACCTTTCTGAGTTGAACTGTGAAGCCAAGGTTAATCAGTTATCTGAGACAGCTGCATCAGCGTTTAGGTGTTTTTTTGAGACCTGGAATAGTGAAACCCCATTTGAGCAAAATCACATTGTCTGCCGTAATTTTGTGAGACCTAGGAGGAGTATGACAAAAGCTTTCTAAATTCAAATTTCACTGTGGAAGACCATCTTTCTATGGTAAGCAATGAAATAGATCGTATGTATTACATCGCATCTGGAGAGGTTCAATGCCCAGCCTTATTAATCTGCTGCTACCATTTTTTGTTAACTCATGCACAGTCATGTGATATGCAATGTGTAGGGCCACTGTTCAGGGAGATGCAAGAGAAAAGTCTACAAGTTGTTCTACAGACAGGAAAGATCAGTCCAAACATAGGATTTGTTACTGATTGTAAAGACTATAGCTGGTATGCAACAGAGTAGAAATGTCAGCAGCACCATAATTTGTAGACAGCAGTGCAGAGTCAGTGTGTGGTCAGAGATTAATCAGCTAGTGTAAAGCCCTTTACTCTGCCAATCAGAAGGGATGCCGCAGCCACAAGTACTGTATTCTGCTGTACTGTGAACACAGAAAGGTATATTCTGAACAATAGTCTGCTTATTCAGATAGTGAAATGTAATTATCAGTGCATATACAGGTACAATAATGGGCTGTAGGTATGTTACGTGTTATGTACAGCCACGTATATGGATACAGATCAGTTAGCCACAGGACCTCATGTGTTGAAGTACTATATTCTGCAGATTTGATAGAGCACAGCTATCTGCAGTCAGTCTGACATGCAACAGTAGGTGGGACAACACACATTTAACCTCACTGGGGCAGACAGCATAGCTGGTCAGTGACATCACTCTGTGAGTACAATAGCCTGATGAGAGACAGATGTCTACTGGTACAAAATGAGTAGATAGCAGAACAGTTTCAGGATGTTCTCTGCGTTTTATGCCCCATTCCTGCATGAGAGACATTCTTACGCTCTACTTTATGGCTTACCACTTGGCTTATAGAAGACAGCATGTATTTATGTATTTGTTTGTTTGTCTTTTAATTTATTACCTTTGTTGACCAGGTAGGTGGGCTGGTCCACAGACTATTTTCAGCCACAACCCAGGCCAGATAGGCATTCTTAAGTTTCAACAGGTAGTTACAACTCTTTGTCATCTATTCACTTCAAAAAATGTGGCAGTTCATTTTCAGAACAGCAGCAAAGTGACATGTGGATGCTACAGTTAAATACTGATGGTGATGATAGTTTACAGTCTAAAGAGAGTAACATAGAGGTTACAGAAAGAAGAGCTAAAAGAGATTGAAGCAGGAATATAAGTCAGTATTTACATGTGTACAGCATGAGTGCCATCAGGACACCCTGACACACGAGAGAGAGAGTGCATGCTCGTGTGTGTGTGTGTGTGTGTGTGTGTGTGTGTGTGTGTGTGTGTGTGTGTGTGTGTGTGTGTGTGTGTGTACATGCCACCAAGCACAACCATGGTCCTCAACCACAGAGTATAAGTATATGTATACATGCCCCAGCTACACTGATTATAACATTATAGTGCACACTGGCTGCATAATTAGTACCTCACTGTCCTTTGAGCAACAGGCTTTGCGTTGAACCCACAGATGTCCATCATATTGATCACTGCTGCAGTAGCCTAAGCTATATGGGTTATGTCCTGCCAAGGATTTAACAGCCAGCCACCTTCCAAAGCTTCATGGCACCTTCCATGTGCCCAAACCATTACGCATCTTGAACTGAGCTCTCTAAAAAGAGTGGTTTGGACACTAAGCCTTCCAGACTTTTCCAGCCACTGAAGAGAGCACTCCTGTGCAGGCTTTCGGGAATCATCCATTGGCTTGTGCTGTTACTTTGCTGGGCAGATAAGTTCCCTTTGGGGAAAAACCTTCCACATTTAATATTAATTGTAAAAAAATAATTTTATGGTTAGCAAAGTTTTTTGTTTATCTAGAAGTTTCTTTCTTAACTTACTGTCATGAGACTTAACCTGTACTTTTTTCTGTCAAGTTTAAAGGTTGTTAAAAACATTCTAAAAGCATTGTTTATGGGGATAAAACTGTGTTTATTTTACTTTTTGGGGATGATAAAATGTATTAAAGTGCTTTATACTGGGTTTTATGGGAAAAAGTGACTTTTTGGGACTTTGAGGTTTACCAGGTTGTGCTGCTTAGTTTCCCAGGGAAAGAAGCACCATTTTAAGCTTGGAACAAAACTACCAGTACCACAGTCAGCCCTTCATCTAGCCACTTAAAGAAAAAGTTAAGCAAACAGCCTTTGCCACCACAGGAGGCTAGCAGTTTGCTTCACCTGCAGGTGGGTGTCTCTGCTGTGGCCAAAGCTGGTTCACTAGATCCCTGTGGTGTAGGACATACAGGTAGTATAGACTGGAGCTTAGCCACATCCTCTACAGCTGTTCAGATCTCCTCAGTAAGCAAAGGACGTCCACTCTTGTTGGTCCTGGTAAAATTCCCCTATTTAATTAGAATGTTGTGCATTTCAATTGGGAAGTTGCTGTAGGCATTAACAAACCTTTCTGCCCCAAATTTTCCTTTCAAAAAGAAAGATAAAACTAAACATTTTTCATCTCCTGCACAAATCCCCTGGACAGGAGTTGTTTATTAGGTCTGGCTCATGGTCTAGCTCAGGCCCTTAGTCCTTCTTATAAGGTTGTTTCTGGTAAAAGGATAAAGGATTGTTTTTTTCCTATTCACTCTTCAACTGACACTGTGGGTGATAGGATTTTGATTCCACATAGACATTTATTTTTCTGAGGATGTGCTGATAGTCCTGCAGGAGGCCAGGAAATCTACTAGGAAGTCCTACTTATCCAGATGGAAGAGGTTTTCTATTTGATGCCTGTCTTGTAACCTGGACCCACTTACTGTGGATATTCCTTTGGTTCTATTTTATTTATGTGAGCTGCTCAATGCTGGTTTGGCCTATTATTCTCTTGAGGCCCACTTATCAGCTGTCTCTGCTTGTCTGCCTCTATCTCCTCCTTTAGCTTCTAGATTTGAGGCTAAACAATTCTTTAAAGGCTCCCTTCATGTTAGACCTCCCAGGAAGCCTGTTCCACCTCCCTGTGATCTTAATTTTGTTTTGGAGAAGTTGACTGAGGCTCCCTTTGAGGCTGCTGCTTCATCTTCCTTGCAGTGTTGTTCTTGGAAGACTGTTCTTTTGTTAGCCCTTACTTCTGCCAGAAAGGTGTCTAAGCTTCAAGCCCTTATGGCATGTCCTCCTTTTTTGGTATTTCATAAGGGCAGGGTGTCCTTGCATACTAATCTTTTTATGCCAAAGGTGGTTAATGAGTTGTCACTTAATCAGTCTATTCATTTGTCTACCTTTTTCCCCCTCTCCACAGTCTGCCAGTGAGAGAGTGCTGCATACTTTGGATGTGCATAGACAACTCAGATTTTATTTGAATAAGACTAAGGCTATTAGAAAATCTGATCAGTTGTTTTGTTTCTTTTCATCCTAGTTCCTTACGATTAGCTGTATCCAAGCAAACTATTTCTTCTTGGATCTCAAAGGATATTTCTTTTTGTTATACTTTTCATGGTAAGAGGCTTCCTTCATCTGTAAAAGCTCATTGTACTAGAGCAGTGGCTCCTTCCGGTGCTTTTTTCAGGGGGCTGGATACTAATTCTGTTCTTGAAGCAGCTACCTGGACTTCTGTGCATACTTTTACTAAGCACTACAAGTTGGATGGAATCTCCAGAGCTAGAGTTAGTTTTGCTAGGGCCATTCTCATGGCTTTCTTGAGGGCTCTACTGGACTTTCTTCTCCCAAGTTTCTTCTTGAGCTTTGGTACTCTCCCAAGTGTAAGGAATACTGCAACCAGTGAATGGAAGGACATAGTACAGTTGTGTAAAATCTTACCATAACAGTAGATGTCCTTTCCATTACTGTTGCAGTATTCACTCTCGCCCTCCCTATCCCACCCTTGTCCTGTTCCTTTCTGGATGTCCTGGTTACTTCTTGGTTTTCCTTGGACTGGTGTTCCTACTGGGGCAGTCAGTTCTGAGGATGGTGTGTCTGGATGTCACTTTTATGCTCTACAATACACAAGGAGCATATGTGTGATATTCAGCATACCTTAAAGCAACAGTAGGCTTTTGTATACTGGCTGGACTTTGGAATACCCAAGGCAGGGAATCCCAAGCCACATGTAAGTGTCTCACCAACCAACAGTGATCATCACATGTAACACAGGCAAAAGTGATATTAAACAACAAATGCCTGAGCACAGATCCCAGAGTAATACCTGGTCTCTCCAGTGCTAGATCTCATTATTCCTGGAATCACTACTCTTTAGGTTCTGCCTCTGAGCCACCAATTAATCCTTCTACATAAGTATTGATTGACTTTATTGTTCAAAAGGCAAGTCATTAGTATGGATTGAAAGTAGGTAAAAACCTTTGGTTAAAGCCTGACAAATTAGTGATGTAGAATGGCCTTTCAAAAAAAAAAACATGTTAAAAAATATCAAGCAATGGAAGATCATTTTCTGTAAGTATGATTTTCAGTAATATCTCTCTCAAAGCGTTTGCATAATATTGGTTTTAGACTTACTGGATGATAATTTTGTGCTACCATTCTATCTCCTGGTTTTAAAATTGAAGTAATTAGTTATTTCTTCCAAGAACATGGTACATATCCATTATAGGTTCATAGGTAGGCACTAGGCTATCTGCCCGAGGACATTTATAAGCCTAGCCAGAGTGTGTCGGCTTTCGCCGCCCCATTGATTAATTAACTGATCCTCTGTCAAGCAGAGCCAATGAAGTGATCCCAGGGGTGTATTTTCTGTTACCCATCCACTCGTCAAGGTTTCCCTTGAAGAGTGTTAGTAAGGGGCTCTGCCTGATGTAATTTGGAATTTTGTTCCAAAGCATGGGGAGTCTCTGTGACAGGAATCTATCCCTCCAGCATGTTCTATTTATTGTTGTGGCAAGGTTTAGCTCACTAGAGCGCGTGGCTCTCAGTGACTTGGATTTCTTTAGGTGGAGTATGTCCATCAATTCTGAGTTGGACATGGCTTTGTAAGTCAGGCAGAGATCACTTCTGAGTAAGTGATATGCCACTGAGTATAGCCGGAGTTTTTTCAGTCGGGCTGCATAGAACATATGTTTGAGACCAGTAATCCTCTTGGTGAGGTACTTTTGTGGTCTTTCCAGCTGTTGGAAGTGTCTTGTGAGGTACATCCCAAATGGGGCATTGTACTCTATGATGGATCTAATTAGTGACCCGTAGAGGGACACTATAACCTCTTTATTTCTAGATGCAAACCCTTTAGTAATTAGATGGGCAGCATAGAAGGATTTCCTAACTACTTTGGCAATATGATTGTCAAAGGACGGATTACTATCTACCTGGGTCCCCAGATCTCTTATTACCTCTTCTGTATTAAGGGGGCTACCACTTATGTGGTAATTCGTGGGTGTTTTGTTTTTCCCAAACAGGATGACTATGCATTTTTTGGCATTTAGCTTGAGGCCATAACTTTGACACCAGGTGTCCATCTCAGTAAGGCCCTTTTGGAGGATGTCCGTGTTAGCCGGAGGGTCAGATATGGCTCCCAGTTTGCAGTCATCGGCAAACTTGGTTAGCCATAGTCCTCCTGTGTTTGCCTGTACTTCTGACAAGTACATGCCGAACAGTAAGGGTCCCATGACTGAGCCTTGTGGGACACCACTTGTGACTGGTTTAGAGTCGGACCTGGCGCCTGCTATTCTTACCATGTGAGTTCTGTCTGTAAGCCAGTTGGCAACCCATCTCATGATGTAGGGGTTTATGCTCAGACTGGTGAGTTTTTCTGTAATAACCGAGTGGGGAATGGTGTTGAAAGCCTTGGCGAGGTCAAGCTAGGCTGTGTGAACCACCTTTCCCTCGTCTATGGCCTTGGTGACTGTCTAGAAGAAGTCAACCAGGTTTAGTAGGCATGATCTGCCCTTAACAAAGCCAAACTGGTTTGGTTCAAGTGTTTTGAGGTTCCCAATGTCTTTGTTAATGAGTTCCATGATGATGCGCTCCATAGCCTTGCAGACCAGGCTAGTCAGGCTTATGGGGCGGTAGTTACCAGGATCAGTTGTGGCCCCTCCTTTGTGGAGAGGAATAACCGTTGCTGTGCAGAGGCTGAGGTTGAACAGCGTGTTTAGGTGGGGGGTTAGTTCATTCTGTAATTCATGCAAGACGCATCCTGGGACACCATCTGGTCCCATTGACACTGTGTTTTTGTCTTTTGAAAGGGCTGTTTTCACCTATGCATCTGTGATTTTTGAGACACTACACTTTTCTGGTATTGTTGTGGGCCCTTTTGGAGGTGGGGGGTGAAGTTTGCACTGAATCTATCTGCCAGGATGTTGGCAATATCAGTAGGTTCAGTATATTTTGTGCTGTTTTGCACTAGTTCAGTGCATATCTGCGAGTTGCCACTTAGATTCTTAACATTGCTAAAGAAGGCTTTGTGGTTATCTTTTGAATCCTTGGCTATTTTTCTTTCGAAGTTAGCCCTGGATGATTTCATGAGGGACCTCAGTTTCTTACTGATACTGATCAGGGATGTCTTTCCTTCTTGGGATTTGCTTTTTTTCTGAACTAGTTTCCTCCTCCTGTTGTATAGCCTGTTTATTGCAGGGGTCCACCAAACTGGTTTCCTTCTCTTAGAGGAGTGAGTCTTGGTTTTGCTAAGGATGGCACAATCCATGCATCCTTGTAGGTACTCATAGAGTGCATTTGTAAAGGTTTCTGCATCTTGGGCAGCGTTATCCTTTAGCGTGGAGGCTGTAAAACTTACCACCTCTGTCTTAAGCAAGGTGAAGGTTGCTTTAGAAAAGTTTTTTACTGTGGTTTCCTTAGTTGGGGTGGTGGTGGGATGTGGACATCCAGAGTGATTAGTTTATGGTCTGATCTAACCAGTGACAGGTTGACCTCTGGTGTGGAACACCTGTCGCCCATGTTGGTGATGACCAGGTCCAATATGTTTTCACTTCTGGTAGGGGAGTTTACCAGATGATCCAGGGCGTTTGAGCTGATGAATTACAGAAAGCACTGGGCCTGGGAATTTGTACTCGAGTAGTTTTCCCAGTGAATGGTAGGGTAATTGAAATCGCCCAATATCAGGGTGTTTGGTAGGACCTTCATGTTTTCCAGTATCTACAGAAAGGTGGAGTGGTGGTCCTGGGTCATGGAGGATGATCCGTAGCAGGCCACAATTTGCATTGCAGATTTGCCCGATGTTAGTTGCACATGGATGATCTCAGTGGTATCATGCTGCGCCACTAACCTGGAGGTGTAGGTATTCTTGATGAATATTGAACCCCCTCCTTTTGTGTTTCGGTCATTGTTCTGTGGCCGAAATTTGTGGTATGAGTTGTAGCCCTGTAGTGCTGAGGTGCTCTCTGGAGCCTTGAACCAGGTTTCAGTTACTGCACAGATGTCGATGTTCTCCATACTGAGGAGTTCTTCGAGCACGTGCATTTTGAGATTTAAACTCTTGGTGTTGAGTAGCATAACCCTCAGTTTTTTGTTAATTGTGCTGTTTACAGAGGTGGGTTTGACTTTTGAGCCTTGCCTAAAAAAGGCACTATGGGGGCAGCAAGAGCCTTGGCCAGTATTTGAAAGCCTAGGGGTGACAGGTGCAAGCCGTCTCTTGCGAAGCAATGCGGCTTGCCGAGCTTGTCGTCCCAGGCTGACAGATACTGGATCCCCTTTGAATGACACCAGAAGCTTAGCCAATTGTTGAAATTGATCATTTTTTCTTTATACTGAGCTATCAATCTTGGTGAGGGCAAGATGCTACTCAGGGTCAGGGTCATACCAGCCTGGGTTACATGATTAGAGAGCTCTTCCATGTCTCTTTTCATGTAGTCCAGGGAGGTACATCTCAGGTCATTCACACCAACATGAACAATGACAGAGTCATATTTGTACTTGTTCTGGAGTGACCTGAGTGCTTGTGTTATGTGGTGGATTCTGGCTCCCCACAGGCAGCTAACAGTAACCTTCTGCTTGTCCAGCCTAGTGAGTGGGACGTCAGTGTGCCTGACTATAGAGTCACCTATTACTAGTGTGTTAGGTATGTTATTTCTTAAGGGCTGTGATTGTGCGGCACACTGATTTTGTGTTTTATGTGTTGTCTGGTTTGTGACGGGAAGTGCAGGTTGTTTGGGTGTCTGCATTGGAGGTCTCTGATGCTTTTGCAGGTTTTTATTTAGAGCCTCCGAGTATGATTTTGTGTATTTATGTGTATTTTTTGCCAGCGCTGTTTTAGTAGGTTTGTGTGCGGCTGGAGTTGTGGTGCAAGTGTTAACCTTCTCCTCTTGACTGTCTCCAGTCTTGGGTGGAGACAGCTTAGCTTCCAGTTTGTCTGTATAATTGCATCTCTCGCATATGTTAGTGTTTTGTGGTAGGAGGAGAGGGTTGTCTGTGTACATGAGGCAGTTGTAACATTGCCACTGGATACCCAGATTCACCAGCTGGACTGGAGAGTGCACCTGAAGTTGTCCTTTGGTCATGCCTGAGTAGTAGGGTGAGCTGCTTAGTCGCTTAGTTGGTGAGGGGTGAATAAAGAGCCTTGCCCTGCTAGGCAATTAGTATCAGGGTATGTTAGTGCTTGCTATTAGGTCTGAGCAAGTGCTGGGCTGTAAGATGCTTTTTGAGTGCTTAGGTTGAGAGATAGACTAGTTTCAAGGGAAAAACTGAAGAGGAGACTTAGTGGAGCCAGGAATAATTTAACCATAGCTAACCGGCACTGCCCGGTGCGCAAAACTGTGCAAACGTAGTTTTTATAGTAGGGAAATGAAAGAGATAGAAATTAACCCAAAATGGCCAATAAGCAACTAATTTCTGGGCTGGAACCACTCCTCCAGGGACAGATAGGTTGCTCAAAGCTCCCCTCTCTCACAGGTGAACAGAGAAACTTCCTTCCATCCAAGTAAGGTGTGGGCAACTCAGACTAGTATCACAGCCCTGAATTCAGCACTAGTTTGAAAACTGGATTATACTAGCTTAGAAAGGCGGGAAACAAGGATTTTTTTTTTTTTTTTTTAAAAGTTAAGGCAAAAACAGTAAAAAATACACTTAAAACAGCTTTAAATGACTACAAACGATTGATCATAGAATTAAATGCGGCAATTAACATCTCTAAATAATCTTTTTTATTAACCAACAAAATTCCAGGAATATGATTTGGTCCCCACTATGTATCAGATTTAATGTTGCTTAAGGCTCTTAACATCTCTCCAGTAATGCTATCACGTTTTGTTTTACCATCAGTTCTTTCTTCCACAGATTGAAAACTCCAGCAAAGCTAGAATTTCCACTGAGTGACCTCCCAAACCTCTTGTATCAGAGGCACATGGGATATATGCAAATGACCCTTATGAACATCAGGTGTTTCAGCTAATTGGCAATTCTGAATGCCCATAGGTTCATAGGTAGGTACTAGGCTATTGGCCCTAGGGCCTGTATAAGCCTAGCCAAATGGTACCCTGGCTGTTGCCACCCAAGAAAATTATTTTCCTGTGCCCCTGTCCAGCAGAGTCACAGAAGTGATCCCCAGGGTGAATTTCCTGCCTCCATCCAATCATCAAGATTTTTCTTGAAGAGTGCTAATGAGGAGCTTTGTTTGATATAGATTGGTTGTTTGTTCCAGAGTATGGGAAGTCTCTGAGATAGGAATCTATCCCTCCAGCATGTTCTGTTTATTGTGGTGACAAGGTTTAGGTCCCTAGAGCGTGTAGCTCGGAGGGATTGGGATTTCTTTACATGGAGCATGTCCAACAGCTGTGGGTTTGACATAGCTTTGTATGTTAGGCAGAGATCGCCTCTGAGTAGATTATATGCAACGGAGTAAAGCTGGCGTTTTTTGAGATGGTCTACGTAGGGCATCTGTTTGAGGTCAGTAATCCTCTTTGTGAGGTATTTCTGCAGCCTTTCCAGTTGTTGTAGATGTCTTGTGAGGTACATACAAAAGGGGCGTTGTACTCTGTAATGGGTCTAATGAGTGATGAGTAGAGGGAAACAATGACCTATTTTTTCCTGGATGAGAAACCTTTTGTGATGAGGTGTGCCACATAGAAGGATTTCATGACTACTGTGGCGATGTGATTATCAAAGGAGAAACTACTGTCCACCTGTGTCCCCAGGTCTCTTATCACAATTTCGGTGTTAAGTAGACTACCGCCTGTGTGGTAGTTCATGGGTACAGAGTTTTTACCAAAAGGGATGACAATACACTTTTTGGCATTGAGCTTGATGCCATGGCTTTGACACCAGGCATCTGTCTCAGTGAGGCCCTTTTGTAGGATGTCCACATTGTTAGGAGATTTGATTATGGCTCCTTGTTTGCAGTCATCTGCGGACTTTGTTAGCCAAAGATCTTTTGTGTTAGCCTGTACTTCAGAGAAGTAGGTACCAAACAGGAGTGGACCCTGGACTGAACCCTGTGATACTCCACTTACTGGTCTTAAGTTGGATTTAGAGTCTGCTACTTTCACAGTGTGGGTTCGGTCAGTGAGCCAGTTGGCAACCCATCTTGTGACATAGGGATTTATACCTAGTTTAGTGAGTTTGAATATAATTCCAGAGTGGGGGATGGTGTTGAAAGCCTTGGCGAGATCTAGATAGGCTGTGTGTACCACCTTACCCTCATCTACAGCTTTGTTGACCGCTTCAAAGAAGTCTATCAGGTTTAGGAGACATCATCTGCCTTTTACAAACCTGAACTGGGCAGGGTCCAGAGTTTGGAGATTACCAATGTCATTGTTTATAAGTTCCATAATGATACGCTCCATAGCCTTTCAGACCAGGCTTGTCAGGCTAATGGGGCAGTAGTTCCCAGGGTCCGTGGTGGCTCCCCCTTTGTGGAGTGAGATAACTGTTGCTGTGCGCCATTCAGTGGGCACAAAGCCTGAGGTGAGGCTATGATTGAACATGGTACTTAGGTGGGGTGCCAATTCATTCTGTAGTTCATGTAGAACGCAGCCTGGGATGTTGTCAGATCCCATGGATGCTGTGTTCTTGGCTTTGGAGAGTGTGTTTTTTACCTGTGCAGCAGTGATTACAGGTACTTTGCATTCTTCAGGTATAGAGATGGGCCCTTTAGGGGATGAGAGAGGGGTAAAGTTAGCACTGAACCTATCTGCCAGGATGTTGGCAATATCAGTTGGTTCTGTATATTTAGTGCCATTATGCTGTAACTCAGAGCAGATCTGAGTGTTGCCATTGAGATTCTTGACATAGCTATAGAATGCTTTGTGGTTGTCTTTAGAATCAGTGGTTATTTTGTTTTCGTAACTAGCTTTGGAGGATTTTATGAGGGATCTCAGCTTCTTACTGAGGCTGACCATAGAGTTCCTCCAATCAGGGGATTTTACTCTTTTTTGCAACAATTTCTTTCTTCTGTTGTAGAGTTTGTTTATAGCAGGGGACCACCAGATTGGCTTCCTTTTTTTGGAGGATAGCATCTTGGTTCTGTTAGGGATTGCACGATCCATGCACTCGTGTAAGTGCTTATAAAGTGCAATTGTATAGGATTCAGCAGTCGTATTTCTATTGTCCATCAGCATGGGTGTCGTGAAGTTTGCCACTTCTGTCTTAAGAAGCGTGAAGTTGGCTTTGGAGAAATTTCTTACAGTGGTTTCCCTAATGGGGGGTGGGGCTCGAATGTGAATGTCTAGGGTGATTTGCTTATGGTAGGATTTGACCAACGAGGAATTGACCTCTGGTGTGGAACACCGGTTGCCCATGTTGGTAATGACCAGGTCTAGGATATTGCTGCCCTGGTGGGGGTGTGGATAAGTTGATCCAAGGCATTGCAACTTATGAATTCCAGAAAACGTTGAGCACAAGAGTTGGTACATGAGTAGTTTTCCCAGTTAATGGTGGGGTAGTTGAAATCGCCCATTATTAGGGTGTTAGGTTGTACCCTAATATTTTCCAGTGTATCAAGAAATGAGGAGTGGGAATCCTGGAGCATGGTGGGGGATCTGTAGCAAGCTACAATTTGCATTGCGGTCTTGCCCAGAGTTAGTTGCTCTTGGATAATCTCAGATGCATTATGCTGAGCAACTAGCCTGGAGGTGTGGATATCCTTAATGTATATGGACACGCCTCCGCCTTTAGTGCTTCTGTCCAAGTTAGGTGGCCGAAAGGTGTGGTTTGAATTATAGCCTGGTAATGCAGGGGTGCTCTCTGGAGCCTTGAACCAGGTCTCTGTCACTGCACAGATGTCGATGTTCTCCATTTTAAGGAGTGCCTCAAGTGAGTGCATTTTGAGGTTTAGACTTCTAGCATTGAGTAGCATTACCCTCAGATTTTGCTTGCTTGTACCTGTTACGGTGGTGAATTTGTCATTTGAATCTTGCCTAAAAAAGGCACTATAGGGGTGGCAAGAGCCTTAGCCAGTATCTGGAATTCCAAGGGTGACAGGTGCAGGCCTTCTCTGGCAAAGCATCATGGTTTGTCGATCATGTCATCCCAGGCAGACAGATACTGGATCCCCATAGAATGACACCAGAAGCTTAGCCAATTGTTGAAGTCAATCATTTTGTCCTTGTACTGTGGTATCATTCTGGGTGATGACAGGATGCTACTCAGGGCTAGGGTCATACCTGTCTGGGCTACAAGATCAGAAAGCTCCTCCATGTCACTTTTCATGTAGTCCAGGAAGGTACATCTCAGGTCATTCACACCAACATGGACAATGACAGAGTCATATTTGTACTTGCTGTGGAGTGACCCGAGTGCATGCATTATGTGGCGGATCCTGGCACCTGACAGGCAGCTGACAGTGACTTTCTTCTTGTTTAGCCTGGTGAGTGGAACATCAGTGTGCCTGATTATAGAGTCATCTATGCCTAGAGTGTTAGGTACGTTGTTATGCCTTATGGGCTGTGGTTGAGTGGCACACTGAGTTTGTGGGCTATGACTTGTTTTGTCATTTTAATGGACAAGTTCAGGCCAATAAAGCCAAACCCCACTAGCTGTGGATATGCATATTTCAGCCTTGTTATGACCTCATCATCACAGCACAAGCAGAGTGTTTGACTAAGCATAAGAAACACAGGGCTGTTATACCCAGATGATGTTCATTATCATTAGGGTCACTGCAAAAATATCCCAAACAGACTAAAATAATAAGTGAGAAGTATGCATATCCACAGGTAGTGGTGTTTGGCTTTATTAGCCTGAAATTGTTCATTAAAACGACGAAACAAGTCAATGGCATTCAGAATTGCCATTTAGCTGAAACACCTGATGTTCATAAGGGTCATTAGCATATATCCCATGTGCCTCTGATACAAGAGGTTTGGGAGGTCACTCAGTGGAAGTTCTAGCTTTGCTGGAGTTTTCATTTTGTTTTTACTGATTGGTTTTTCAGTGACCTTCTCACTTATTGTTTTAGTTTGTTGTTTGGGATATTTTTGCAGTGACCCTAATGATAATGGACATCAGCTGGGTATAACAGCCCTGTGTTTCTTATTAGTCAAACACTCTGCTTGTGCTGTGCTGACAAAGTCATAACAAGGCCAAAATATGCATATCCACAGCTAGTGGGGTTTGGCTTTATTGGCCTGAAATTGTCCATTAAAAGGACAAAACAAGTCATAGGCATTCAGAATTGCCAATTAGCTGAAACACCTGATGTTCATAAGGGTTATTAGCATATATCCCATATGCCTCTGATACAAGAGGTTTGGGAGGTGACGCAGTGGAAGTTCTAGCTTTGCTGGAGTTTTCATTTTGTTTTTACTGATTGGTTTTTCAGTGACCTTCTCACTTATTGTTTTAGTTCTTCCACAGATTGAGAATAACAATCACTTCTATCAACACCAAAACCTAGTAAAATATTCATAAAATTTATTATCTGTTAATTCATGATCACTACTCATTAACCCATCTACAAAATAAGTAATTAATGTATTTATATTTTTTCTTTTTTTTTGTTGTTTTTGTGATCAATTGTCAACAGATTTTCACATTTTGTTTTTCATTTCTTCTGCTTAACAATACTTCTCATCTTTAACTTCTTTTTATCAAACTTGTTTGGATATTTATGGTAAAGACAAGAAGCTCTCTTTTCCTATTATGTAGTCTATTCAGATTATAATTCCGCCGTACTGAGAATTTGTTTTTTTAATTTACTGTTCTATAGCAAGTTGTCCCAGCTAGTTAAACAGTAGAGATTCTTTATTGTCATTACCCTGACTTACTTAGACATCTCTACCCAAATCCAAAGACAGCAAATTATTCTTTAACTGATTATCAATTAGACCATAATTATAATGTTTGGTCCATAATCAATTAGACCATAATTATAATGTTTAGTCCATACTCTCTGTTTACCCTTAACAACTACTTTAAATGAGAAAGACAGATGAAGAGAGAATCCTAAAGGAGTAGAAATGTGAATATTTTAAATTAAAAACTGATTATCTGTACATAACAAGTTAAGGATATTACTGCCTTGATTTGGTTCCAAACTCAGTTGTATAATATTATGATACTCAAAAATCTTAAACAAAATAAAAATTAAAAAACAAACCAAAAGCTCTGTAATGGCACAGTGGAGACATGCACAAAACTAAGCCAATAATAAAATCAAGTATTTAATGAAGCGCTTTTCGTTATTGTAGATACAGTAACTTCATCAGATAACATTTGAAAATTTTCAACCACATTTAAATAAAGTCTTGACATTGTTAAGCCAACCAGGAAAGTGCACTTGAAAAAATCACAATGCAAAACACAAAATTAAAGGGATACAAACCTCAAAACATCACTGTCAAATGCTGTAGCGTAATTAAATGAAACTTTAAATCTTAAAAGTAATTACTACATTACTTTTAACTGTAATCATTTTAAACAGTTTTAACCAGTTTAACAACTATTTGTCAACAACAAACTTATACATACGGCTAGGTAATCCATCAACGCTGACTGTTATTTTCACTCTCTTTAGATGTTTAAAACTAATTTTACCTCCTCAAACTTTTACGTTTTAACAGGCATAAAGTATTACATGCCTCGTTTAGTCCAGGATTACTAAAGGCATTTAATACTAACTGCTATTATAGTTCTAGCTCTTCAAGTTGTAATGAAACTGGACCTCCTCTTACATCCACTTGTACTTGATCAATTGCTTTAAAAGAAAAAGTGTGCCCTTTATACATTTGAGAGTGTCTAGCCAGGGCTTTATCCATCTTTTTCCTATCTATAGCGTATATGTGCTCGTATATTCTGTCACGTAATCTGTGTTCGGTTTTGCCTACGTAGAATGCTGTACATGATTTACACTTAGCCAGGTACACTACAAATCTTGAGTTGCATGTTAATTTAAGGTTAAGGTAGTACTTCTTATTATTCACTATGAACATCCTTCCTATCTCAATTAATTTACAAGATCTACACATACCACAAGGTAACATACTGGCTTTCCTGTCCATTTGTTTGTGATGGTTACTTTCCAACAAGTTTTTAAGGTTGCTACCTCTCCTGAATACTATTTGGTGAAATCCCTAATTTTTCCACCAAGAATTTGTCATTTATTATTAGTTCCCAATTTTTAAAAATGATGTGGGTAACTAAAGAACTATCCAAATTGTAAGTAGTAATAAAACTGTTCCTATAGTTAAATGAAGTTCGTGGTCCAGGTAATATTATATTGTGTCCAGACAGTGTATTGGTTGTATCATCAAATTCAACACATGACTCTAAATACTGAACACCTTTGTACAAAATAGGAGTGATGATTCCATTGTCCCTTTTATATCGAACTTCCTCAACTAAAGCATTTATTAACTCAACCGGATAGCCACGTTTCAAAAACATACCACTCAAACATACACATTCAGCTGAAAAATCAGACTCAAGTGATACCATTCTAGCTGCTCTTAGTTGGCCCTTAACAATAGAGCGCTTCTTTGAGAAAGGGTGATCACTTGAGAAGTGTAAAAAAGAGTTACAGTATGTCTTTTCCCTAAAGCTATTAGAAACCAGCCTGGAATTAATGACATCCTTGGTTAACTTGACATCTAAATAGTCAATTGACAGACTGTTAAAGTTGAAAGTAAACTAAAAAAACTCTGTTGTACTATTTAAGTAATCAACGAATGCTTTTGCATCTGTATAGTCACCACGAAAGGCTATAAAGATGTCATCCAAAAATCGAGTATAGTACACAATATTAGCCATGTGTGGTAAGCTCTTATAAATAAACTCTCTCTCCCAATAGGCCATTACTAAATTAGCAAAACTAGCCCCATATGGTGAACCCATAGCCACGACTGTTTTTTGCAAGTAAAATTTTTGATCAAACATAAAATAATTATTGGTGAGAATGATGTCTAGGAGTTCTACCAATTGAATTTCTTGTACAGGTGCACCTTTAGATTTCAACAGTAGACTCACCCATTCAATACCCATTTCATGTGGAATAGAAGTGTAAAGATCCCTGACATCAGTTGTTAAAAATATGTTGTCTTCACTAAATTCCAACTTATTCATGTTATCCAAAAATGTCCAGGAATCTTTACACACTTGAGGTTCAGATTTAAGGTATTTTTGCAAAATATTGTCAATAACCTTTGCACTAGGGTAAGTAATTGACCCTCTGCTATCAATAAGGGGCCTCATGGGTGGGGTTTGAAGGTTTTTGTGTACTTTGGATATACCAAACATAACAGGCATCTTTGGAAAGGAAACTACTATATAGCTATAAATATCAATGTCAATTTTTGCCTCAATAAAGAGGTTGTTAAGGTAACTTAAATTTGATGTGGGCAGATAACCATAGTGAGTGTCCTAACTTCATTTTAGGTGTAGAATAACAAGCTATCAATGCTATAGGATCATGCAACAATATTCCATAAGCTTGGACTATTAGACACTCCAGTTCATCAGCAGACTTTTACAAGTTTACAAGAAACTGAATTTCTAACCTATAAAGTTATGTCTCCACCTCTTTCTTGCTTGTTTGTAGACATTCAAATTTGTTATATCCTGGTATTTGTAAGTCAGATGAATTCTGTCTCTAAGTATAGCAGTAAACTCATATCCCTCAGAAAGTACAATACATTTTAACTAACTTCCTTCATTCCCCAAGTTTTGGGCAGTACAATAGAAACATTTTAAAGATCTATTACATTTCATGTTTCTACTTCATAAATGGATCTACTCATGCGAGGCCCTAAAAAAATTCAGCACAATTCCTAAACAATCCTGACAGAGTCATAGATACATAACAATTAAGATGAACTCCATCCCTTTAAAACCTATTTAAATCACAGGCATTTTTTTCCAAATTTGTATTAGTTAAATGTTATAGACAAAACACAGTTGTCTTAGCCAATTATTAAATAAATTTGCCTTCGACTAGTGATAATCAGATCATTGCAAGCTAGGAAGGATTTAACATTATGCAAACTCTAGATTTAAAGTTTCAAATTACTCAATTATGTAAATAATTGCATTTCTTATCTTATTTAATGGTGTATACCTTAAATTATTTGTATGTCCCTGCAAAATACATTTATTATAGGTCTGTTTAACCCTAGTTAATCTTAGTAAGAAATGTAAATAAACTTCAGCCCTGGTAAAGAATAAACTTTAATTTAATCAGTGATATTATGAGTAGCAATTCATTTCATATGCAAGTCCCAAGTTACCAGTAGTTCAGAATAACATTCTTTTTCAGTGTTATCTGTTACAGAAATAAAATCAAACTCTTCACTATGTTTATTAATGTCTGTATGTCTTCACTAATGAATCCTCCCAAAGCTCTTCTTATAAAGCTTTCTTACCCATAACATCTCTTGCTGTCCTTCATTCTGCCCACTAGTTGTTGTCTTTTGGCTTTTCCCGGTTAGGGGTCACCACAGTGGAACTCCGGTCCGCTAATGATTGGCAGTAGATTTTGACGAACGCTGAGGTGCCAGCTCGACGTTCAACCTTCAACGAAGGCACGCCCATTTACGCATGTCTTTCAAATGCCCATCTGCCCACTAGTACAATTACTAATTTCACCAAAGCAAGACTTGCATGAAATACTGACAGTTAAAGAAAAAGATGATTTTCATTCAAACCTACTGTGTTCTGAACAACATCCTCTTTACTAAAATGAATCAAACATTTATACTTACTTAAATTAGCTGAATTATGTTCAGCTTCAGACTCGTTTAATACCTTCCTGGAATTAGGAGGTAGAGATCCCTGTAATAGTGTATGCCTCTTAAGTTTTGAGCTATATCCTTCAACAAACAAATCATCACTCAAATCTTCTCTGTGATCTAAGTTTCTTTTCTTATACTTAATGTCAGTTACTCCAGTGTTAACTTTTATAATTAAGACTCAGAAAAAAAATCCCCAGTAACTGAGATTTTTATCATAATTTTTCTGCCACACAGTTATATTTTGAAATATTGCAACAGACTTATTAGTACAGTAGCTCTCTACTCCTTTTATAACAGCATGTTCTAAATCACCAGCCCATGCATCCTTGAAAGGGAGGGTATAACCAATGAGCTGTCCACTAAAACTTTAGAACTGGCCAAATCTTCTTTTCTAGATTGTTCACATTGTTCCCTATTAACAGATAAAACTGCCTCAGTTTGACATGATACTTGAACTAAATGACATCTCTTCTACTAAATTTAACCAAGTGGAAGATTTACTAGCATTCTTTTTCTTCCCTCCATTACTATTTCCAGCTTCCTTTTCCTTCTTAACTGGAGTTTTAACTGATTTGAAAAGTAAAGATTTCTCAGCTTGCTTTCGACCTTGGTCCTTATTTAACTTTCAACTGATCAACCTTACCTCCATTGTTTCTATCCTTACTTGACTCTATCATTATGTTCTCATTATTACTTTTTATATTTAAATACTTTGATGGTCGCTTTAAAAAAAATTCAGAAACAGACCTTAATACTACTCCATTAGACTGTACATTCACCTTGAGTAAAACACAATTTACTGTTTAAAACAGATATGTTCTAAATCAAAATTAATTAGCAGCACCCCACACATTGTATATTTACTCAAATATTTCTGATTAATCAAATCTTCAAGAACACATGAATTTAAAGAATCCAGTTAAAGAAGCACTGCCTCTTATTTTTGTAAATGGCTATGAGCTTAATCGCAAAGGAACCAATCTCACCTATTACACAGTAGTGAGCACAAGTTCTAACAGCTTGTGCCCAGGCAGTTCCCTGCTTTGCACCACCCTTGTTATGACTTTGCTTTTAATGCCACAGCTTTTCAGCCAGACATTGGACAATTGTAGGAATGTGCTAAAAGAAGCACCTTTTATTGTTGAGGTTATTCTTAAAATATATATTTTGGCAAAATGCCACTCATTCACAGATTACCTGTAAAAGTCCATTAACGTGAGCATACAGCTTGCAGCACTTCATTTGATGAAAGTTTGCAAAAACTTAAAAATATTGTTCATTTTGACTATTGCCAAAATGTGTCAGCTTTGATTACTCATCTTTGTATGCAGTACAGCATAACTTTGTGTACTTAGGGAGTGGGTTTGGGGCTAATGTAGTCCAGCATTAGTGTTATATACAATGAGGTAGCATGACTGGGAAGGGAGTCAAACGTGGAGTATTGTAATTTGCTCAGATCTTTGCTCTATGTATTATCACAGCTCACCAGTTTTGATTCTATTTCCAAACAGTTTTGTTCATTTAATTAGTTACCTTTTTTGTGTGAATGTCTTTTGGATGTTTCTGAAGCAGTATTTGCTTACATGGAAGGGAAGCATATAATACAGTCTCAATCCGATGTTTATGAATATATCAGGAATGAATTAATGTGCTTCTTGGTACATTGCCAGTCCAGAGATTCAAAGATGTGTCTTTTCTTAATAAGAGTTGCATTCCTACTGTAGGAATATTGGCCTTACAATTTGTCATGAGTCCGCCATTTTAAAGTACTTGTATTTTGCTCTTTGTTAATGTTGAACAAAAATGCTGTTTGTATAATAAAGGCTAATCAGTGCTGCAGATGAGATGAACATGCATGCAGACATTTTCATTATTAAGCATTTATTGCCAGTAGCATGTATTCAGTCTGTATTCCTCTGTTTGTTTGCAGGAAAAGGAAAAAAGTGTGGACTGGCTGAGCTGAAGGGGTCTGTCAGCCGGGCAGCTGGGAGGAAGATCACACGTATCATCAGTTTCTCAAAGAAGAAGCATCCAACACAAGAAGACACCCAGACAACATCCACAGAATCCCAGTTTTTTTTTTACTGTTTAAAACAGATATGTTCTAAATCAAAATTAATTAGCAGCACCCCACACATTGTATATTTACTCAAATATTTCTGATTAATCAAATCTTCAAGAACACATGAATTTAAAGAATCCAGTTAAAGAAGCACTGCCTCTTATTTTTGTAAATGGCTATGAGCGTAATCGCAAAGGAACCAATCTCACCTATTACACAGTAGTGAGCACAAGTTCTAACAGCTTGTGCCCAGGCAGATGTCCTTCAAGAATGCAACTGCAGTCCTGACATATGGGTTGTCCTGCCTCAGGCAGCCCTTCGGTCGGCCGGATTCCAAAGTCTGGGTCCGGCGTCGGCTGATGTCACCTCTTCCCCGACGTCAGAGCGGCTGGGGTATGAAAGCATCAGCCGACGCCATCTTCTTCAGTCTTTCTTGCCGCGCGGTGCCCGAAGCAGAAGCAGTTCGCAAGTGCCGGTCGGCCAGCTCCTGTGTTTTCAGATACCGAAGTCATCAAAAAGCTAAGTACCCCGTTGGGGAACCTTTTCTTGCCTCAGCCGATGCCAGATGAAACTGCAAAAGTTAATAATTGCTTGTCTTGTGGTAAACAAATACCTCATAAGGACTTCCATTCTTACTGCCTTCCCTGCCTCGGCCCAGACCACGACGTCTCGGCCTTTGCTGCCTGTGCTTGCTTCAATAAGCGCACACTTAGGCGCCGGGCAGAATTTGCTGAAGACTTTTTTGGGGAAAATTACTCCTATATCATGCCGTCGGAACTACCGACAGCACATATTTCCAAAAAGCGGAAGGACTGGGACTGACATCAAGGCCGCGACTTCCACCGACACCACGCTAAAGCCTACCGTGAGTGCATCGGTCTCTTCGGAGGCGGTAATTCAACCGCTCCAGGCCGACGACACCGCTTTACCGCACACTTCAGTCCCGGAGGCTACCCCGGTGCCGGTTGTTGATTTTCCTCCTGAAACTGAAGCCCAAGATTTGCCTGACACCATACCGGTGGACAAAGTTACTCCAGCACGTGGGGCAGCTAGGCCTCCTGTGTCTATGTCCATCAAGGCCTACACATGTGCTAAGGCTGCCAGCCATGCTAAGTCTCACCCTCCTAAATCTTTTTCACAGGGTCCCACTTCTGATAAACAGATCATGACTTTAGCTGCAGATCTAATTTCTTTAATCAGGGGCTCTCAGGCTCATCCAGACAGAGGTTCTCAGCCACCTTCAAACAAAAGGCCTAGGGTTGAGCAGGCAGATACCCTTTCCTCAGTTGAAGCCTCTGATGATTCAGGCCATTCAGATTCCCAGGAAGAATTCTTCCCGGCCTACGAGGATTCTGATGCTGATGAATCCATTCCCTCTGCCTCTCCTCCTGAGGATATTTCTTTTGGGGAAATTCTCCACTCCATGAGAGAGCATTTTCAGTGGCAGGGCCAGGATTTCTCCGACTCCAGGAAAAGGCTTCGGACTTTCCTTAAGTTACCCCAGCACAGGCCTTTAGCTATACCCCCAGTGTTAGATGTATTGGATGATGTGTACTCAGATTCGAGTGCTTCTCCTGATTCTCTCCCTCCTGCCCCTGTCAAGCCAGACAGATATTACAGGGTTCCTGAAACTCATAAACATCTCTTTAAGGCCCACTCTGTTGATCTAGAAACTATTTCTCAGGGGCCCAAAGGAGTGGCCACTTCCACGACCAAAAACCCTTTGCCCACAGACAGGTAATCTAGGTCCCTGGAGAGGTGGGGTAAAAAAGTTTATACCTCAACCACCCTTGCCATGAGGGCACTTAACTGTCTTTTTCATATGTTTCAGTATCAGGATTTCTTGCTGGATGATTTGCAGAAAAAGTTAGCCTCTCCTGAGCCTTTAGATAGAAAGGCCTTGCAGGATTTGGTTCATAATACTCAGCAGGTTAGCAATCATTTTCTTCAGTGTGGTTATGATGCATTGGAAGCTTCATGTAGGGCAGCTATGACAGGGGCCGTCATACGTAGACATGCTTGGTTGAAAGAAAAGACATTGCCAGATCATGTTAAAGTAAAGCTTCTAGATGCACCTCTGGAAAAACACAAGCTATTTGGTGCTAATGCACAGGGTGTGTTGAAATCAATTGAGGAAAAGGCTAAATCAGTACAAACAGTCAAAGATTTCCTCCAGGTTCAGCCACCAAGGTTCAGCAGGAATTGGCCTTTGAAGAATTGGTCCTTTCCAGACACTGACAAGTTCCAAAGGGGAAAAACAGGCGTGCTCGAGGTAGAGGGCAATACCGAGGCTCCTACAGGGGCCGCCAATGGCAACCAACTAATCAGAGAAGTGGTGCAGGGACTTCTACTGCTCCACAGGGACAATCACAATGACTTGACTTTGACACCACCGACCAAGGCTCAAAGAGAAGCACCTTTAGGCGGAAAATTATCTTTATTTTCAAAAAATTGGCACGTTTTTACAAAGGACAAATGGATTTTGGACATAATAGACAAAGGTTACAGGTTCCACTTCCATACCTTACCAACAAGACAAGGCATGCCAAACCTGCCACAAAATCAAAGGGCAGAGGCACTCATACAAGTTTCAAAGCTGCTACAAATCAAAGCAATAGGTAAGGTTCCTCCTCAGGAACAAGGCCAGGGATTCTACTCAAGACTGTTCCTTGTTCCAAGAAAAGAAAAGCAATGGAGACCTATACTGGACTTGTCCGCTCTAAACACTTTTCTCATTGTGCCAAAATTCAAAATGCTGACGTTACAGCAACTTCTTCCCATGCTGGGCAATGGGTCTTGGCTGGTTACTCTGGACCTTAAGGAGGCATACCTGCATGTCCCAATCAGACACAGCTGCATAAGATACCTCAGATTTCTTGCAGGGTCAGAGCATTACCAATTCTCAGCATTGCCTTTTGGCTTATCTACTGCGTCCAGAGTATTCACGAAATGCCTGGCATCAGTAATTGCACTTTGCAGACTTCAGGGGATACAAATATACCCTTACCTGGACGACTGCCTTATACAAGCGGACAACAAGCAAGCCTTGATAAGAAACTTGGACTATGTCATTCACTTACTACAGGCTTTGGGATACACAGTCAACATTCAAAAATCAAGGCTACTGCCATCCCAACAAATAATTTTTCTAGGAGCCAAACTGGACACAAACTCACAAATGGCTTTCCTCACAGAAGAAAAACAAGAACAATTACCAGATTACTTCAAAAGCCTAGCAAAGCACACCCAGATGACTGCAAGGAAAATCCTGCAGGCTCTGGGTTTCATGGCATCTTGCATTCTTCTGATTCCACTGGCAAGACTACACATGAGAAAACTACAATGGTACCTAAATAGTTTATGGTCTCAACACAGCCACAACTTAGAAGCAGTTATTCCACTCATTCCATGTCTTCAAAAGGAATTTTTGTGGTGGGCACAAGCAAGCCAGCTAAACAAAGGCATGTCTTTCAACAAACCTCAAGTAAGCCAAACCATTACAACAGATGCCTCAGATCATGGATGGGGGCGCACATGGAGGGCAGATGCATTCAAGGGCAATGGGCACCCCGGGAATTGCATCTGCACATCAATCAAAAAGAGATGTTGGCAGTGATTCATGCAATCGAGGCCTTCGGAAAAATTCTTCAGCAAGGTCATCTGCTAATAAAGACAGACAACACCACTGTTATGTGGTACATAAACAAACAGGGAGGCACCCATTCTTACCCCCTCTGCAGACTAACAATGACTCTTTGGGAAAAGTCCCTGAAACTGAACATAAAGTTGCAATCCCAGTTTGTTCAAGGCAAGGACAATGTTCTGGCGGATAGTCTAAGCAGAAACATTATGGACCTGCACAAATGGATGTTGCATCCAGACATTTTTTCACAAATAACTCATGCATGGGGAAGGCCAGACATAGATCTCTTTGCCTCACACCTCAATCATCATCTGAAGAAGTTCTGCTCAAGGACACACCATCCTCAGGCCTGGAGAATGGATGCTCTCTCCTTCAGCTGGAATTCTCTAACAATCTATGCATTCCCACCTCTACCATTAATGACCAAGGTGTTACTGAAGATCAAAGCAGAACAACCGAAAGGCATTTTGATAGCTCCAGACCGGCCAAGACAGCACTAGTATCCATTACTAAGGAGCATAACTCGCACCAAGCCGTGGCCCCTGCCTCAATGGCCTCTGCTTATAACTCAGCACAATTACAGGACTGTTCATCCCAACCTGCAAACATTGCAACTGACAGCTTGGAGGGTTCCATGACTTCTCCCCATATCTCTCTCTCCAAAAGAGTTTAAGAGATCTTACTGGAAGCACGCAGACCTTCCACCAGAAAAACGTATTCAGCCAAATGGAAGAGATTCAACATCTGGAATGCCAACAAGGGTCAGGATGCATCAGTAATGAGCATCCCACAGATACTAGAATGCTAGGCAGAAATGCTTCACAATGGCCTTTCATATTCTTCCATAAAAATACACGCTTCAGCAATTTCAGCAAAATACAACTGTGATCCACCTGTGTTTTCACATCCTTTGCTAAGACAGTTTCTAAGAGGGATAAAGAATATCAAACCTCCAAGAAAACCACCAGTGCCTGCATGGGACCTCAACCGTCTTGGAAAAATTAACTCTTCCTCCTTTTGAGCCAGCAGCATCTTCAGAATTACAATTTCTCTCCTGGAAAACAGTTTTCCTGTTGGCAATTACTTCAGCAAGAAGAGTCTCGGAGATACAGGCCCTCATGGCAGTACCTCCATTTCTCATTTTCCATCAGGACAGAGTCTCTTTAAGAACCAATCCTTCATTCATGCCAAAAGTGATATCCAGGGTTTCTCTACATCAAGCAATTCACCTGCCTACTTTCTTTCCCAATCCTCAAAATAAAGGAGAAAAACTTCTGCACACTTTGGACATACACAGACAATTGCGCTACTATTTGGACAGAACAAAGGCCAACAGAAAGTCTGACCAACTATTTGTAGCCTGCGCTGCTGGAGTACAAGGAAAGGCAATTTCCAAACAAACAATTTCAAAATGGATTGGAGACTGCATCAGATTCTGCTACTCTTTCCATGGAAAAGGTGTGCCAGCCAATATCAGGCCACACTCCACCAGAGCTACAGCCACCTCCATAGCCTTTCTAAGAGGGGTGGCTACAAAGGACATTCTAGAAGCTGCTACATGGAGCTCCGTGCATACATTTTCCAAACATTACAACCTGCCTTTATATTCCAGATCCCGAGCAGGCTTTGCTTCTGCAGTCCTGCAGGGCATTTTAGCTACACCATCCTTATCTTAGATCCTACCACCCCCAGCTTGGCTATGGTATTCAACCCATATGTCAGGACTGCAGTTGCATTCTTGAAGGACATAGTACAGTTTTGTACCTACCATAAATGTAGATGTCCGATAGATATGCAACTGCAGTCAGGTTTTCCCTCCCTCCTACCCCTCTGTAATTCTCTTTTTTGGGTCCACTCCCCCTTTTTCAAATTAGCTGGGTATATCTGTTATGGTGTATCTGTTTATTACTGTTGTGCATGTCTGGAATTTATATCCATTCTCTAAATTTAGCCTTCCTTGGAGGGCACCTGGCATCTGGGGCAAGAAACACTGAAGAAGATGCTTTTATATACCCCAGCCGCTCTGACGTTGGGGAAGAGGTGACATCAGCCGACGCCGGACCCAGACTTTGGAATCTGGCCAACCAAAGGGCTGCCTGAGGCAGGACAACCCATATGTCAGGACTGCAGTTGCATATCTATCGGGCATCTACATTTATGGTAGGTACAAAACTGTACTTTCCCTGCTTTGCACCACCCTTGTTATGACTTTGCTTTTAATGCCACAGCTTTTCAGCCAGACATTGGACAATTGTAGGAATGTGCTAAAAGAAGCACCTTTTATAGTTGAGGTTATTCTTAAAATATATATTTTGGCAAAATGCCACTCATTCACAGATTACCTGTAAAAGTCCATAAACGTGAGCATTGTTTGTTACAGCTTGTAGAACTTCATTTGATGAAAGTCTGCAAAAACTTAAAAATATTGTTCATTTTGACTATTGCCAAAATGTGTCAGCTTTGATTACTCATCTTTGAATGCAGTACAGCATAACTTTGTGTACTTAGGGAGTGGGTTTGGGGTTAATGTAGTCCAGCATTAGTGTTTTATACAATGAGGCAGCATGACTGGGAAGGGAGTCAAACGTGGAGTATTGGAATTTGCTCAGATCTTTGCTCTATGTATTATCACAGCTCACCAGTTTTGATTCTGTTTCCAAACAGTTTTGTTCATTTAATTAGTTACCTTTTTTGTGTGAATGTCTTTTGGATGTTTCGAAGCAGTATTTGCTTACATGGAAGGGAAGCATATAATACAGTCTCAATCCGATGTTTATGAATATATCAGGAATGAATTAATGTGCTTCTTGGTACATTGCCAGTCCAGAGATTCAAAGATGTGTCTTTTCTTAATAAGAGTTGCATTCCTACTGTAGGAATATTGGCCTTACAATTTGTCATGAGTCCGCCATTTTAAAGTACTTGTATTTTGCTCTTTGTTAATGTTGAACAAAAATGCTGTTTGTATAATAAAGGCTAATCAGTGCTGCAGATGAGATGAACATGCATGCAGACATTTTCATTATTAAGCATTTATTGCCAGTAGCATGTATTCAGTCTGTATTCCTCTGTTTGTTTGCAGGAAAAGGAAAAAAGTGTGGACTGGCTGAGCTGAAGGGGTCTGTCAGCCGGGCAGCTGGGAGGAAGATCACACGTATCATCAGTTTCTCAAAGAAGAAGCATCCAACACAAGAAGACACCCAGACATCATCCACAGAGGAAGATATTCCATGTTGCGGTGGGTTTTTTTATACCAATATGTTCCTGTTGTTTAGTAGAATAATCTGAATCCACTTAGAAAATGAAGATTGGAGGGGCAGTAGCAATTCTGATTCTTTCACCTTGTATGCGGATGCATACTTTACCAAATGCAGTTATTTGCCTATTCATTCATTTATTCTCTGATATCTACTTTTTCCATTTCATGGTCACAAAGAGATTCATTCTGTCTTAGCACCCAGTGGGTGCATGGCAGAGAAACTAATCCTGGCTATAAGATTCTTATACTGTTGGCCCATTTATTCCCTTTTAATTAGTTCTATGAGGAACTTCTTCTGCATATTGTACAGAAAGAGAGTGAGAGATAAAACACTCACCTTGTTGGAAGGTCTTATTGCTGTTAAAACACTTCTGTTCAGTACAGTACAGTACCTTGATTAGGTGTTACTTGAGCCAGTGGATGGTAACAGAATGTTTTGAAATGGTAGCTAGAGGTTCCTAACTGCTTAAAATTAGCTTATAACTAAGTAAGTATTCTAGCACTGCAGCCCAGGGCAAAACTTTTATTGTACAAGCTCCTGTATTGCTGTCACTCTGCCACTATCTTCGTTATTAAGTGTGCACACTCTCCGTAACATTTGACCTTTGAGTTAGTCTGATGGTTTTCCTATCTTGTCCACATCTTATAGTTGCATATATTAAAACGGTTTTGGTTTCAGTTTTCTTTTGTAATAGTTTTTTTCTACTTTGCTCAGTTGTTGCACTGTTCCATCTTCTGATCAGATACAAAGAGGAATGTGACAAAATATTATGCCATTTTAAAAGACGGATGATAGTAGATAGCAACCATTCTGTCTACACTTAGAACAGTTGAGTAGATAATGGTAAATGAGCTAAATTGTTGAGTACATAGTAATTTAAACATAAGATTTTCCTGTCTTTCTTAGTACCCATTTTCAATCTTACAAAAAAAAAATTCTTAAAACACCTTTTGGAGGAAGACACTACCTGCTTTCTTCCTACCGCTAATGACTGTTGTTTATAGTTAATGTCAGTAGTTCACCAGCTAGCACACTCCACTTTGATTCCACAAAAATCGGTATTCTGTGGGCTTTCATCAAAGTGGACATTTGGGTTCATATTCCAGTACTCAGTCTGCCTTCTTTAGATGTTACAAATGTAACTTCAGGTCTCCCCCAAAGAAAGTCCATAAATCTACGTGTGTGCGTGCATGCGCTCATCTGTATATGTGTGTGTGCACTTGTGCGTGCACGCGCTCATCTGCATGTGCATGTTGTGTCTGTATGTGTGTGCATGTGTCTCTGTATGTGTGTATGCGTGCACGTGCATCTGTATGACATTGTATCTCTGTATGTATGTGCACGCACGTGTGTGCTCGTGTGTCTATCTGTGTGAGTGCGAGTGCTCGTCTGTGTGTGTATGTCTACCTGAAACAATTTTACATTTTGATTTATCTGTGCTGTGCAGAATTTTTTATTTTTTTTTGGCTTTGCTAACTGATCAGATGATATCAAATATTCAAGCTGGTTGTTAGTCATGTCTTGGGAACATCTAACATGTATAGAGTCTTACTTTTCTATACACTCAATCTTTATGATGTTGGGGGATTAATAAAGTTACCACAATGTGTGCACTATCTGTACACTTTGTGTAATCTTTCTGAATGAATAGACAGCAAAAGCATTGTGGTAGGGCTGTTCTTGAATTCAGAAAAGTTACCTCAATGTGTACACCTCATGTTAACCTTTACGAATCTCCCCCAGTTGTTGTCTTTGTCTTCATTGAACATTGCACCTGTCTTTCTACAAGTTGACCTACTGTACTGCATATGATGAATGTTATGTATTTTAAATTTTGCTTAGTAGTGTGTTGTGTTGCAGCCATGTGTATGTTTTGCTGTAACACAAGGGTGAAACAGTGTGTAAAATTAATTATGTAGTGCAATGTGTGGTGCATTTGGTGAGATGACTTGGATAGAAGTCATTGAGAATGCCCTAGAGCCATTGTTTTCCAGAAAACATTAGCACTATTGTACGCAATAAAATTAGATACTGTTTAGCAAACAGGCTTATTTTGCTATATAGATATATCTGTACACAGTACTGTACAACAAAAAGGTTCATAGGTACATAGGTGTGTACTTGGGTAATGGCTCTGGAGCCTTTTACAAGCCTAGCCCAAAGGATTACCCTGGCATCGTGCCACCTGACCTTAATTCCTAGTGCCTCTGTCAAGTAGAGCTACTGGAGAGGGCCAGTGAGGTGCTGTGCTTGACATATATGGGAAGTCTATTCCATAGCATGGGCAGTCTCTGGGTTATGAACCTGTCCCTCCAGCATGATGATCTTCATGTTTCACTGTTGCAGTCATCACATTTAGGGTTATCCCTGCTAGGGTAGCTCTCGGCCAGCCTGAATACCAGAGACTTTGTATTTCTGTGTCGGTTGCTGTCGCTTGAAGACTGACGTTAGGTTGTCAGTGTTATAAAGGAAGGTAGCCAACACCATTACATCAGTCTTTCTTGCCATGGAGCCTGAAGTAGAAGCAGTTTGCACCAGTGCCGGTTGGCTGCTACCTGAGTTTCATTTCCGAATTGAAGTTGAAGTCTTTGAAACCTAAGTACCCCATTGGGGATCCTTTTTTCTTCCACTAACTGATGTCAGAAAAAATTAATAATTGTCTTGCCTGTGGAAAGCAAATAACACACCGGGGCTTCCACTCCTACTGTGTCACTTATCTAGGCCCAGACCACAATGTCCCTCATTGTCGTTTCTGTGCTTTAACGCCATAACTATTTGTCATTGGGCCCTTATTGTAGCCAGATATTTCCGTTTACAGTCCTCAAATTCCGATATGGCTTCCCTAAAAAGTAAAGATACAGACAGAGACAGACTGCACAGGACTAAACCTTCTGATGACACTACCGCCAAGCTGGTCATCAGTCCTCCGGAATTCAGTGATGTGCTTTCGCAGCCCCCTTCTACCGAGACCCTTTCGGAGTCTGGTATGCCACAGAATTCTTCTTTATCTAAGGATCCTGCAGTCGTCTCTACCTTGGATGGGTCCGGAGCTGCTGTGCAGGCACCGGCTTCCAAGGAAGTCCTTCGCAACACAGAATCCAGACATAAACTGACGCCTTCTTTCACAGCTACCGTTCTTTCTAAAACAACTGAGTTCCTTAGGCCCAGGGGTCAAACCACCCCCAAGAAACCAACTTCCAGCCATTCTTTGGTGCATGCTCCTTTGCCTCAGTCACAAATGCTTAGAATGGCAGAGGACCTTATCATGCTGATTAGGGGAAGCCAGGCCACTCCCTCAAAAAGAAAAAGAGATCTGTCTCCAGAGGTTTTGTCTGAACAAGAGTCAAATTAATCTGATGCATCTGACTATGAAGACATGCAGTCCCTCTCTACATATGAGGATTCTGATGCAGAGGAATCTATCCTTCAGCCTCTCCCCCAGAGGATTTTTCCTTTGGGGAAACCCTGCATACTTTAAAGGAGCATTTCAAATGGGAGAGTCAAGACTACCCACAGTCTATAACGACACTGAGAGTTCCCGGACCTTTCCACAGCACAGATCCTTAGTCATCCCCTAGTCTTAGATGTGGTGGATGATGTCTTCCTTGAATACAGCTTGACTCCAGATGCCCTCCCTCCTGCTCCCAGAAAGCCAGACAGGTACTACAGAGTCCCTGACTCTCACAAATATCTCTTTAAAAACCCAACAGCAGACCCTGAGGTCATTACTCAAGGCCCAAAAGGGGTTAAAGCTACTTCAGCTAAGAATCACACCCCCTCAGACAGGGATTCCAGAGCAGTGGACAAATAGGACAAAAAAGTATACTCCTCAGCTACTCTTGTTATCAGGGCACTAAATTGTCAGTTCCATATGCTTAAATATCAGCAGCATACCTTGGAACTCCTTAAACAGTAAGCATAATACTCTTTGCTCCCCTTAAACTCTTCTCTAACTCAGAGCACAAACCTAACTTAACTTAAATGTAAATAATGTAAATATTTGCTCTGGTCAACAGTGGCACAGGAAAATAATTTTCTTGGGTGGCAAAAGCCAGGGTACCTTTTTGGCTGGCTTGTATAGGCCCCAGGACCGAAAGCCTACTACCTACCTAAGAACCTATATCACAACTGTACAACCCACAAATAACCTCTACCACCATTTGCTCTATTTCTCTTCTTAATCTTTTCCCCATCACATCTCAGTTTCCTCTGACTTCCTAAATTTCAGATGCCTTATAATCAAGGAACTTATTCTTGTTCTTCAACTTAACATAAAATTGTAACCATGATTTCATTACTATGATTTATTCTGTACCTACACTATATAATGCCATCCTAAATATTTTGATACTATGTAACCAAATAATTTATTTTGCTCTATGGCACAAAGTGATATTTTAATTGTGTTTTCTTTAATATGATTGTAACTGTGAATACGCTATGTAATGCGGAGCTTTGCTCCCCAGGCCTCCACTGAAAACAGGCTCCCCGAGCCCAGTGGAACTGAAATAAGTAAATAAACAAACAAAAAATGTACTCCTTTCCTGCACGGGCAGAATCTAAACATTTACAGGAATTAATGCACTCTGTTGGTCAAGTAACTAAACACACTTTGCACTGTGGTTTTGACACCCTAAAAGCTTCTTGCTGGGCAGCAGTCACTGGATCCATCATTAGAAGACATGCATGGCTTAAGGAACAACCCTGCTAGACCATGTCAAATCAAAATTGTTGGCTGCACCTTTGCACAAAGATAACTTATTTGGTACTAAAGCAGAAGAGGTGTTAAAAAAAGATGAAAGAAAAAGCAAAATCTATGCAGACTGTTAAAGATTTCTTACAGGTACAACCCCCTAGGTTCAGCAGGCATTTTCCTTCCAAGCACTGTTTTTTTCCTGCACCTTGTAAACAGGGCCAGCCTAGGCCCCGTGGAAACAGACCTCCGAGACAGCAGTCCCATGGTTTGCAGAGATCTAAGCAGTGGACTGCTACCACTTCAAAATCAGGGAGTTCTAAGCCACCCCCTTATGGTAAAAACTCGCACTGACTCACCCCTTCCTTACCTCGCCTCTGCCCACCATCACATACCCCTAGGAGGAAAACTCTCCTTTCACTCAAGCACCTGGGCCACCATTACCAAGGACCAATGGGTTCTGAACATTGTGTCTCAGGGGTACAAATTCTCCTTCCACAAACTTCCAACCCCCAAAAGGGTTCCCAGATCTACCACCAAATCAGTGGGCAGAGGCTCAAAAGCAAATCCATACCCTGCTGTCCTTGGGAGCAGTAAAACAGGTTCCTGCAGAGCAGATAGGCCAAGGTTTCTACTCCAGACTTTTTCTGGTACCCAGACCATCCTCAATCTATCCATTCTACACACCTTCCTGGTGATCCCAAAATTCAAAATGCTCACCCTCCAGCAGCTGCTACTCATGCTGTCCAAGGACACTTGGCTAGTCACCCTGGACCTAAAAGAGGCCTACCTCCACATTCCCATCAGGGAGTCCTGCAGAAAATATCTTCGCTTCAGAGCAGGATCTTAACATTTTCAGTTCTCTGCACTTCCCTTTGGCTTATCTGCTGCTCCCAGAGTTTTCACAAAATGCCTGGCTCCTGCCACTGCTTTTTGCAGACAAAGAAATATTCAAATTTACCCCTACTTAGATGACTGCTTTATTCAGGCAGACAGCCAGGAAAAGCTGCTCAAAGACCTGGCCTTTGTAAAAAACCTACTAACCTCCTTAGAGTAGACAATCAATGAAAATAAATCCAAACTGGTACCCACCAAAAGGATTATCTTCCTGGGAGCAAGTCTGGACACAACATCCCAGATGGCATGCCTGACACCAGAGAAACAAAGTTTCCTATCAGCTTACTTCACTCAACTGGCCACCAGGCCCCAGCTTTCTGCAAGATGAATCATGCAAGCCCTGGGGTTCATGGCATCTTGCATACTCCTTATTCCATATGCCAGACTGCATATGAGGAAACTTCAGTGGTACCTAAAGAGCCTTTGGTGTCAACACTCTCAAGATCTGGAAACTCTTTTACCTATTCTGATTTATTTGCAGTTAAAAGCATTCTGTAGAATCTCCTTGCTCCTTTATCTGTTTAAAAACTTTCATTTTGTGGCTCACTGCTGTTCTTCTGCTGTGATAAACATTTCTGTAGTGTTTAGTGTCTAAAAGAGTGTAGGCTAGTAGCTTTAATATTGTACCCTACCCTTCCTCCCTGTTGGTATTTTGCTGTTATACTTGGTGGCTTTGCAGTTGCCTGCCCCTACTGTAAATTGGTCTGGGACACTCCTCCCAGTCTAGTGTCATTAGCTAATTTTACCTAATACAGAGAGAACATCTGAGAAGACCAACCCACTTAGTTTCTTTCCTTCTGTTCCTCCTTTCTCCCTTTCTAGAAAAAAAAATGCCTGAATCTCCTTGTGTTCTGACTGTGCTTCTCAAACATTTTTGAAATATAGAGTATATTTTAGTGCATTTATAAAAACTGTATTTGCCTTAATATTGCTACAACTCAAGTGCACTAGGTTTCACTGTATCTGAGTTGATGTTCATCGTGCATACAGCTGCAGTCATAACAGATGGGTTATCCTGCCGTCAGGCAGGTCCTCGGTCGGCCGAATTCCAAAGTCTTGGTCCGGTGTCGGTTGTCGTCGCTTCTTCCCTGACGTCATTGCGGCAGGGGTATAAAAGAGGCAGCCGACGCCATTTTCCCCAGTCTTTCTTGCTGCGGGGTGCCCAAAGCAGAAGCAGTTTGCAAGTGCCGGTCGGCCAGCTCCTGAGATTTACGAAAGTATTTCAGCTGAAGTCTTCTTGAAAGCTAAGTACCCTGTTGGGAAAACTTTTCTTGCCTCAGACCGATGTCAGACAAAGTTAATAATTGCATTTCTGTATACCTTGCTTAGGCCCAGACCACGACGTCTCGGCCTGCTGTTTTTGTGCTAGATTCAATAAGCGCACTATTAAGCATCGGGCGGAGTTCGCCCTTCACTTTTTTGGCAAAAAATTTAATTATATTATGTCATCAGATACTCCGACTCCAGTTTTGAGCAAAAAACGCAAAGATAAGGACCGACATACGAGGTCCGCACTACCTACTGAAAGCACGCTAATGCCTACTACCAGTTCTCTGGTACTCAGCGAGGCACCTACGCAGCCCCTGAGTACCGGTGACAATGCATTACCGGTGTCTTCAGTACCCGAGGTCGCAGGCTTCTCGGCCCCATTCCTACTACAGATCCCGACGCCACTCCTGGTGGGGAAACTCAGAATTTAGACAGGCCTGCCATTTCTCAAGGGGTCTTCAGGCCTTCCTCCTTCTCCATTAAAGCCTTCACTAAATCTAAAGCAGCCATGAAAACCAAAAAGAACAGGTTCCTCAGACCCCCTCTCAAGGCACCATGCCTAAAAAACAGATGCTTAAAATGGCTGAGGATTTGATTACTCTTATCAGGGGTTCTCAACCCCTCTGACAAAAGGCCCAGATTAGAGGAAGACTACCCTTCCTCAGATCAAGCTTCTATTACCTCAGAACTATCTGAGGACCAGGATTATGCCTATTCTCCATTCGAAGACCGTGATGCAGAGGAGTCTATTCCCTCGGTCTCCCCCCCTGAGGACTTCTCTTTTGGGGAAACCCTGCATACATTGAGGGAACACTTTCACTGGGAAGGCCAAGATTACTCAGATTCCAAGAAAAGGCTCAGGGAATTTCTTCTGCTCCCCCAGCATAGGCCTCTGGCTATCCCTCCTGTTTTAGATATATTGGATGATGTGTACACAGAAGCCAGCCTTAATCCTGATTCTTTGCCTCCAGCTCCTGTTAAACCAGACAGGTATTACTGGGTTCCTGGCTCTCACCAGTTTCTATATAAAAGCCATACTGCTGACCCAGAAACAATTTCACAGGGTCCCAAGGGAATTAAGGCCTCTACTGCTAAAAATCCATTACCTTCAGAGAGAGATTCCAGAACTTTAGAAAGGTGGGGGAAAAAAGTGTACACCTCGGCCACTTTAACCATGAAGGCATTAAACTGTCAGTTCCATATGTTAAAGTATCAACAGTTTTTGATATCTTAGCTGAAAAGCAAGATAACACAAAAAGAACAACCAGATTTAAAAGAGTTGCAGGATTTGTTGCATGGCGCAGAGCAAGTGGGTAAACATACCTTGCAGTGTGGTTTTGATGCTTTAGAGGCCTCATGTAGAGCTGCTGTTACGGGGTCTGTTATACGTAGGCATGCTTGGCTCAAAGAGCAAACCTTACCAGATCATGTCAAAGCTAAATTATTAGATGCGCCTCTTCAAAAAGATGTATTGTTTGGTGTTAAAGCTGAGGAGGTGCTAAAGAAAATGGAGGAAAAAGCAAAATCAATGCAAACAGTGAAAGATTTCCTGCAGGTACAGCCTCCACGTTTCAGCAGAAACTGGCATTCAAACAATTGGTCCTTTCCAGCCATGGACAGACCTCAAAGGGGCAGATACAGGTGCCTAAGGAGCAGAGGGCAACCTCAAGGATCTTTCAGAGCCAGACAGTGGCAAGCACCAACCCCAAGAGGTGGAGAAGATAAATCACAGTCTTTTAGAAAACAGACACAATGACTTCCCCCTACACCTGCCAAGCAAAGCTTTAATGGCAGCACCTTTGGGCGGAAAACTGACATTATTCTCAAAAAATTGGCATATTTACAAAAGACAAATGGATTCCGGACATTATAGACAGAGGCTACAGGTTCCACTTTCACACCCTTCCAAAAATGAGAGGCATGCCAAACCTGCCACAAAATCAAAGGGCAGAGGCACAAAAACAAGTTTCAGCTCTCATGGACATGAAAGCAATTCAAGAGGTACCTGCAAAAGAACAAGGTCAAGGGTTTAAATCCAGACTATTCCTGGTACCAAGGAAAGACAAAGATTGGAGACCTATCTTAGACCTATCCATCCTAAACACATATCTACAGGTGCCAAAATTCAAGATGCTCACATTACAGCAGCTTCTTCCCATGCTGGGCAAGGAGTCTTGGCTGGTAACATTGGACCTCAAGGAGGCATACCTGCATGTCCCTATCAGACAAGATTGCAGAAGATACCTCAGATTTCTTGCAGGTTCAACCCATTACCAATTCTCTGCATTGCCCTTTGGCTTATCTACTGCACCCAGAGTGTTTACGAAATGCCTGGCATCAGTAATCGCCTTCTGCAGACTACAAGGGATACAAATCTACCCATATCTGGATGACTGCCTGATCCAAGCGGACAGCAAGGACATACTACTGCAGCACCTGGCGTTTGTAATAAAACTGTTGAACTTCCTGGGATACACAGTCAACAAAAGAAATCAAAACTAATACCCTCTCAACAAATAATTTTCCTGGGTGCCAGCTTGGATACAACCACCCAGATGGCCTACCTCACGCCAGACAAGCAAGGGCAACTGTCTCAATACTTCAGAAAATGGCAACTTACACCAGGCTAACTGCAAGGAA
The DNA here is from genome assembly GCF_019279795.1 of Protopterus annectens. Lineage (NCBI taxonomy): Eukaryota > Metazoa > Chordata > Ceratodontiformes > Protopteridae > Protopterus > Protopterus annectens. The sequence goes on along the minus strand of NC_056733.1, from coordinate 1,347,451,507 downwards.
AATCCTGCAGGCTCTGGGATTCATGGCATCTTGCATCCTACTAATCCCATGTGCAAAGCTGCATATGAGGAAACTTCAATGGTACCTGAAAACTTATGGTCTCAACACAGTCACAGCTTGGAAACAATTATCCCACTCATTCCATGCCTTCAAAAGGAATTTATGTGGTGGACTCAAGCTTGCCAAAGAAACACAGGTCTTCCTTTCTGTGTACCTCAAGCAACTCAAATCATCACAACAGACACCTCAGACTACGCCTGGGGAGCACACATGACAGATCAGTGCATTCAGGGAAAATGGACCCGAAAAGAGAAGCACCTTCACATCAACCAAAAGGAAATGCTAGCCGTGCAAAAGGCTATTATGACCTTCAAAGACCTACTGCATCCAGGCCAGCTATTGATAAGGACAGACAACACCACAGTGATGTGGTACATAAACAAACAGGGAGGAACTCATTCATATCCCCTGTGCAGGCAAGCCATGACCCTATGGAACACAGCACTGGAATTGCAAATTCAACTGCAGGCACAATTCCTGCCAGGGAAGGAAAACACACTGGAAGACAACCTAAGCAGAAATATGACAGATCCACACGAATGGAAGTTGCATCCTCAACTTTTCACAAAGATAACTCAGGCATGGGGACAGCCAGACATAGATCTATTTGCTACCCACAGAAATTGCCAGTTGAAAAAATTTTGTTCAAGGACCTATCATCCACAGGCCTGGAAAGTGGACGCACTTTCCTTCAATTGGGAAACAGTGACAGTCTATGCCTTCCTGCCTCTTCCTCTGCTGCCCAAAGTTCTATTAAAAGCCAGAGCAGAGGCGAAAATGATTCTCATCACTCCAGACTGGCCAAGACAACACTGGTATCCGCTCCTGAGGAGCCTGACACACTCCCCACCATGGATCCTACCTCTAGTCCCTCGTCTGTTGTCCCAGCACAACTACAAAACACTTCACAGCCATCTCAAAACTCTAAATCTAGCTGCATGGAGAATTCCTTGATTTCCCAACAGTTTCTCCTCTCCAAGGAGGTGCAGGATGTCATCTTGGAGGCCAGAAGACCTTCTACTAGAAAGGCTTACTCCGCCAAATGGAAACGATTTTGTGCCTGGAATCAAGAAAAGGGACAGAATCCTTGGGTAATAAATATACCTCAAATTTTACAGTACCTAGCTGAGATGTTAAACAATGGACTTTCCTTCTCCTCCATCAAGATCCACGCTTCAGCCATTTCTGCACAATACAACACAGATCCTCCATTATTCTCTCACCCTCTCTTAAGGCAGTTCCTCAGAGGGGCAAAGAATTTAAAACCCCCAAGGAAACCACCAGTCCCTGCTTGGGACCTCAACTACGTATTGGAAAAGCTGACCCTTCCTCACTTCGAGCCAGCTTCTTCAACAGAGTTACAGTACTTGTCATGGAAAACAGCCTTTCTTCTGGCTATCACCTCAGCACGCAGGGTTTTGGAGCTACAGGCCTTCATGGCTGTGCAACCATTCATCATTTTACATCAGAACAGAGTTTCCTTACGAACCAATCCTACCTTTATGACAAAGGTAGTATCCAGTGTAGCTTTGAATCAGACTATCCACTTACCTACCTTTTATCCTAATCCACAAAACAAAGGGGAAAGACTTCTATATTCCTTGGACATTCACAGACAACTTCATTACTACTTGGACAGAACAAAGCCATTCAGGAAATATGAGCAACTCTTTGTGTCCTATGCTGTAGGTGCTCAGGGAAAGGCTATTTCCAAGCAGACAATTTTAAAATGGATAGCCCACTGCATACGTTTTTGTTACTCATTCCATGGAAAAACTGTGCCTGCATGCATCAGATCCCACTCCACCAGAGCCACAGCTACCTCTGCAGCCTTCATCAGGGGGGTCCCTATCAAGGACATTTTGGAAGCAGCCACCTGGAGTTCAGTGCACACTTTCTCCAAGCACTATCACCTCCCACTATACTCAAAATCTAGAGCAGGCTTTGCCACAGCAGTCCTGCAGGGCATCCTAGCCCCTCCTAGTTCCACTTAGTGCCTACCACCCTTACTTAGCTTTGGGATTCTACCCATCTGTTATGACTGCAGCTGTATGCACGATGAACATAGTACAGTTTTGTACCTACCATAAATGTAGATGTTCGAGTGCTCATACAGCTGCAGTCCAGGTTTCCCTCCCTCCATCCCCTCTTAGGACAGGCCTTATGACAAACACTTTTCATATAACCTTTTGGGGTATTCTTTTATGGTGTATTTGCTTGCAACTACTGTTTTTGATTTATCAACATTGCATCTTTGCATAACATTATGTTTACCTTCCTTCTGGGGACACCTGACATCTGGGGCAAGAAAAACTGAACAAAATGGCGTTGGCTGCCTCTTTTATACCCCTGCCGCAATGATGTCAGGGTGCCGGACCAAGACTTTGGAATTCGGCCGACCGAGGACCCGCCTGACGGCAGGATAACCCATCTGTTATGACTGCAGCTGTATGAGCACTCGAACATCTACATTTATGGTAGGTACAAAACTGTACTTTTTAGTGTGTTTTAGCTGCCTTTCTGTATATGTAGACTTAAGTATATGTAGAATAGCTACTTATTCTACTGTATTACTGCCTCTTAAATAGTTTTTCAGTTGTGCACTTGCCTTGCGTCATTTAAAACGTTTTAAATTGCTAATTATGTAGAGTTTTAATTGCATTCACTGTTTAGGGCTACACACTCAAGTGTGTTAGACTTTTCTGTGTTTATTTACTGTATTATTGCATTGTTTAGCTTGTTTTAACCAAACAAAACACCCCCCCCCAAAAAAATACTATCTTGTTTGCTCGTTTCCTGCCTTTCCTAGCTAATATAGCTGAGATCCCAGCCTTTGCTGGTTTCAGGACTTTATTTTCTCTGTTCAGAGCTATCCAGACCTTGCTGTGGTAGAGGGAAGTCCTACTGCTTACCAGTGGGACTGGTGAGCATTATACTGCCTATCTAATGCTAGAGGAGTGGTTTTCAGCTCTGAAATTGTAATTTTATTAGTCATTTTGGGCTGATTTCTATCCCTTTAAACTTTCTGGCTTAAAAACGCGTGTGTTTGCGCATTTTTCGCATTGTGCAGCACCGCGGGGCTACGGTTAAACTATTCCAGGTGCCAGAAAGTCTCTCTTCAAATTTTCCCTTAGAACTAGCTGGTTTCTCAGTAGTAGCACTAAACTCTGAACCACTGTGACTAGCACTTGCTCTAGAACCTGCTGGAAAGCACTAGGAAGCCTGAAACTGATTCAAGCACTCAGCTCTCCTTGTCAATAAGGAGAAATTAATCATAGGCACTAAACAGCCTATAATTGCAAAGTACCTTGCAAAGGTAAGGGAAAACAACTCTTGTGCTTTACAAAAAAGCACCTAAACAGGCATGTCCCAAGGGTCAGCTTCTGGTGATTTCTCCTGTTCACTTGGTGTATCTGGGCATACTGGGGCAATGCAGCAACTGCCTCATGTACACAGACAACACTCTCCTTCTACCACCCAACACTACAACCTGCGAGAGATGCACTTACATAGCCAAACTGGAAGCAAAGCTCTCTCTCCAGCCAAGATTGTGCTAGACAGTCAAGAGGAGAATGTTAACATCTGCACTACACCTCAAGCAACACATAGCCCTTCAAAACTCACACCATCAACACCCACACATAGCAACACTAAACCCACATATGTGGAGGCCCTTAACATTAACCGGCTCAAGAAACAAGGACCTCTGAAGTTGAAATGCAAACAAACACCAGTCACAACTAAAGTGACACATAGCCCACAACACCAGTGTGCCACTCAACAACAGCCCCTAAGGCAAGACAACGTACCCAACACTTTAGTCATAGGTGAGTCTATAGTCAGGCACACTGATGTCCCACCCACCAGGCTGAAGAAGGAGAAAATTACAGTCAGCTGCCTGTCGGGTGCCAGGATCTGCCACATAACGCATGCACTCAAGTCACTCCACAACAAGTACAAATACCACTCTGTCATTGTCCATGTTGAAGTGAATGACTTGAGACGTACCTCCCTGGACTACATGAAAAGAGACTTGGAAGAGCTCTTGGATCATGTGGCCCAGGCAGGTATGACCCTAGCCCTGAAGAGCAACCTGCCTTTGCCTAGAATGATACCACAGTATAAGGTCAAAATGATTGACTTCAACAATTGGCTAAGCTTCTGGTGTCATTCAAAGGGGATCCAGTATCTGTCTGCCTGGGACGACATGATCAACAAACCACAATGCTTTGCCAAAGATGGTCTGCACCTGTCACCCCTGAGATTCACGTTACTGGCTAAAGCTCTTGCCACCCCTATAGTGCCTTTTTTAGGAAAGATTCAAAGGACAAAACCACCACTGTAACAGATACAAGCATGCAAAATCTGAAGGTAATGCTACTCAATGCTAGAAGTCTAAACCTCAAAATGCACTCTCTCGAGGCACTCCTAAAAATGGAGAACATCGATATCTGTGCAGTAAGAGTGCCCTGGTTCAAGGCTTCAGAGAGCACCCCTGCAATACCAAGCTACAACTCTTACCACACTTTTTGGCCACCAAACCAAGACCGAAACACTAAAGGTGGAGGAGTGTCCATATTCACCAAGGATATTCACACCTCCAGGCAAGTTGCCAAACACAATGCATCTGAAATTCTCCAGGTGCAACTAACACTAGGTAAGACTGCAATCCAAAGTGTAGCTTGCTACAGATCCCCCACCATGCCCCAAGATTCTCACTACACCTTTCTAAACATACTGGAAAATATTAAGATACAACCAAACACCCTAACACTGGGTGATTTCAACTACCCTGCCATTAACTGGGAAAACTACTCTGGTACCAACACCTTTTCCCAATAGTTCTTGGAATTCATAAATTCAAATGCCCTGGATCAACTTATCCATTGTCCCATCAGTGGCTCCAATATCCTAGACCTGGTCATTACCAACATGGGAGATAGATGCTGCACACCAGTGGTCACCCCCTCATTGGTCAGGTCTGACCACAAGCAAATCACCTTTGACATCCACATCACACCACCACCCCCAAGTAAGGAAACCTCCATAAAAAAACTTCTCCAAAGCCAACTTCATGCTACTCAATCAGAAGTGACAAACTTCATGTCACCCATGCAGACGAGAGCTGAAAGTTCGACTGCTGAATCCTACACTAAGGCACTGTATGAGTACATCCACTTGTGCATGAATCATGCCATCCCAAATAGAACCAAGACACTCTCCTCCAAAACAAGGACGCCAGTCTGGTGGTCCCCTGCCATAAACAAACTATACAACAGAAGGAAGAAACTGTTGCAGAAAAGAGGAAAATCCCAGGATGCAAAAAACTCACTTACCAGCCTCAGTAAGAAGCTGAGATCCCTCATAAAATCCTCCAAAGCTAGTTAAGAAAATAAAATTGCCAAAGATTCCAAAGACAACCACAAGGCATTCTATAGTTATGTCAAGAATCTAAATGACAATGCTCAGATCTGCTCTGAGCTACAACAGAATGGCATTAAATATATTGATCCCAAGGATATTGCCAATATCCTGGCAGATCGATTTATTGCCAACTTCACCGCCCTCTAAAGGGCCCATCTAAATACCAAAAGATTGCCAAATTCCGGTAGTCATGGCCACACAGGTAGAAACCGCACTCTCCAAAGCTAAGAATACAGCATCCATGGGACTAGATGACAACCCGGGCTGTGTACTATATGAACTACAAAATGAACTGGCTCCTCACGTAAGTGTCATGTTTAATCATAGCCTCACATCAGGCTTCATGCCCACTGAGTGGCGCACAGCTGCAGTTATCCCACTCCACAATGGGGGGATCCATCTTGGATCCTGGGAACTACCGTCCCATCAGTCTGAGGAGCCTGATCTGCAAGGGCATGGAATGCATTATCATGGAACTTATAAACAAAGACATTGGCAACCATCAAACACTGGACCCCACCCAGTTTGGGTACGTGAAGGGCTGATCTTGTCTCCTGAACCTGACTGACTTCTTTAAGTCAGTCTCCAGAGCAGTGGACTAGGATAAGGCAGTCCACACAGCCTATCTGGACCTCGCCAAGGCCTTCAACACCATCCCCCACTCTGGAATCATAGATAAGCTTACTAAGCTGGGCATAAATCCCTATGTCACTTGATGGGTTGCCAGCTGACTTACTGACAGAACCCAGACTGTAAAAGTAGCCGACTCCAAATCCAGCTCCAGAGAAGTGACAAGTGGAATACCTCAGGGTTCAGTCCTGGGACTGCTCTTGTTTGGCATCTACTCCTCTGAAGTACAGGCCCACACTAAGGGACTTTGGCTAACAAAGTTTGCAGATGACTGCAAACTGGGAACCATTATTGAATCCCCAGATGATGTGGATATTCTACAAAAGGGCCTTACAGAAACAGATGCTTGGTGCCAGAGCCATGGGCTCAAGTTTAATGCCAAGAAATGTATAGATGTTCATCGTGTTACCCTGCTGCAGTCATCATACTTGGGTTATCCTGTCATCAGGCGGTCCCGCAGTCGGCCTGAATTCCAAAGTCTTGGTCCGGCATCGGTTGCTGTCGCTTCTTCCCTGACGTCAGTGCGCCAGGGGTATATAAGAGGCATCTGACGCCATTGTCTTCAGTCTTTCTTGCCACATGGTGCCTGAAGCAGAAGCAGTTCGCAAGTGCCGGTCGGCCGACACCTGAGATTTTCGAATCGAGTTTCAGTCCGAAGTCTTCAAAGCTAAGTACCCCATTGGGGAAACTTTTCTTGCCTCAGTTCGATGTCAGAAAAAGTTAACAATTGCATTTCTTGTGGGAAGCAAATACCTCATAAGGACTTTCATTCTTATTGTATACCTTGCCTAGGCCCAGACCACAACGTCACTGGTTGTCGGTTTTGTGCTCTGTTCAATAAGCAAACTATAAAGTGACGCTTTGATTTCGCACGACACTACTTCGGTAGGAAATTTAATTACACTATGCCGTCAGAGCAACCGACTACCGGCGTGCATAAAAAATGCAAAGATAAAGATAGGCAGCCTAGATCCAAGCAAGACTCCGAGGCCTCGGCTGGGCCGGTCGCAGGTTCTCCGGTTTTCAGTGAGGTGCCTACGCAGCCCCTGGCTACCGCAGAATTGGATCCCCAGACCGCTTCGGATTCTGCAGCAGAGAGTTCTAGGCTGACGCAGCCATTTTCTTTAGGCTCTACCGACGACATTGCAGAAGGAGAAGCCGGTGCTGTAGAAACACCTTCGGTTTCTGAAGGTGTCTTCAGACCGACTACTCTCACCATAAAATCTTATGCTAAGCTTAAGACTCCTCTAAAACCAAAAAAGACTGCAGTTCAGTCTCCATTTCAAGGCCCCATGCCTAAGAAACAAATGCTTAAAATGGCTGAAGATTTGATATCTTTAATCAGGGGTTCCCAACCCCCCCCCCCCAACAAAAGGCCTAGACAACAGGAGGATTATGCCTCCTCTGATCAAGTGTCTATTTCCTCAGGCTCCTCTGAGGAACAGGATTACTCCTTTCCCCCTTATGAAGATTCTGATGCTGAAGATTCCATTCCCTCAGCTTCTCCCCCTGAAGACTATTCCTTTGGGGAAACCTTACATACCATGAGGGAACATTTCCACTGGGAAGGTCAGGACTACTCCGACTCAAAGAAAAGGCTCCGAGAGTTTCTTTTACTCCCCCAGCACAGACCACTTGCTATCCCCCCAGTTTTAGACATTGTGGATGATGTTTTCTTAGAATCTAGTCTAAATCCCGATTCTCTGCCTCCTGCTCCAGCCAAACCAGATATACTATAGAGTGCCTGACTCACACAAATTCCTTTACAAAAGCCCTCTTGCTGATCCAGAGACAATCTCCCAGGGTCCCAAAGAGGCTAAGGCTTCTATGGCTAAAAATCCTGTACCCTCTGAAAGGGACTCCAGAGCACTAGATAGGTGGGGGAAGAAGGTTTACAAATCAGCTACTCTAGCTATGAGAGCACTAAATTGTCAATTTCACATGCTGAAATACCAGCAATTCCTAATGTCTCAAATAAAACAAAAGATGAGCACGCACCCTCAACAGTCATAATTCAAGGAAATGCAGGATCTGTTGCATGCAGCTGAACAGGTGGGCAAACATACTTTACAATGTGGTTTTGATGCCTTGGAAGCTTCCTGTAGAGCAGCTGTTACTGGGTCTGTTATACGTAGGCATGCTTGGTTAAAGGAACAAAATCTGTCTGATCATGTTAAAGCAAAGTTACTAGATGCAACCTTACAGCAGGATGTCTTATTTGGGGTTAAAGCCGAAGAGGTTTTAAAGAAAATGTAGGATAAGGCAAAATCTATGCAGACGGTCAAAGATTTCTTTCAGGTGCAGCCCCCACGCTTCAGCAGAAATTGGCCAACAAAAAATTGGTCCTTTCCAGCTTCTGACAGACCACAGTGGGGTAAATACAGGCACCCAAGGGGCAGAAGACAAGCACAAATCCCTTACAAACCTCACCAATGGGGCACTGCAACACAGAAGGGAGGCGAAGACAGGTCCCAAACTACTAGAAGGCAAACACAATGACTTAAACCTCAAACTGCCAAGCAAAACTCTCTTGGCAGCTCCCTTGGGAGGAAAATTAGCACTTTTTGCAGACAACTGGTGCATCGTCACAAAGGACAAATGGGTCCTAGACATTATCTCACAAGGATACAGATTCCATTTCCACACCTTGCCAAGGATAAAATGAATGCCAAACCTGCCACAAAATCAATGGGCAGAGGCACAAAAACAAATTACAGCTCTCATGGACATGAGAGCCATTCAACTGGTACCTACACAGGAGCAAGGCCAAGGATTTTACTCAAGGCTCTTTCTAGTCCCCAGAAAGGACAATGCTTGGAGACCCATTCTGGACCTTTCAATTCTAAACACATTCTTGCAAGTACCCAAATTCAAGATGCTAACACTACAGCAGCTTCTTCCCATGTTGGGCAAGAAAGCTTGGCTAGTAACGTTGGACCTCAAGGAGGCATACCTGCATGTCCCTATCAGACAAAATTGCAGAAGATACCTCTGTTTCATTGCGGGTTCAACCCATTACCAATTCTCTGCACTGCCCTTTGGCTTATCTACTGCGCCCGGGGTCTTCACAAAATGCCTGGCACCAGTAATTGCATACTGCAGACAAAGAGGAATTCAAATATACCCATACCTGGATGACTGCCTCATCCAAGCAGAAAGCAAGAACATTCTCTTACAACATCTGGCTTTTGTAAAACACCTTCTAAGTTGCCTAGGGTACACAGTAAACGAAAAGAAATCAAAACTAGTGCCCTCACAAAATATGGCATTCCTGGGTGCCAGGTTGAATACAACAGCCCAGATGGCTTATCTGACGCCAGACAAACAACTACAACCAACTCAATACTTCAGAACAATGGCAACAAAGACCCAACTCCCTGCAAGAAAAATTCTGCAGGCCTTGGGCTTCATGGCATCTTGCATACTACTAGTACCATTTGCAAAACTGCATATGAGAAAATTACAATGGTACCTAAAAAGCGTATGGACTCAACACAGCCACAGCTTGGAAACAATGATACCTCTCATTCCCTGCCTTCAACAGGAGTTTCTATGGTGGTCACAGGCATGTCACCTCAACAAGGATCAGCCTTTCACTTTACCCCCAGCCAGGCAAATTATGACAACAGATGCATCGGACTATGCCTGGGGGGCACACATGACAGGACAGTGCATTCAAGGCATATGGACTGCAGATCAAAGGAATCTGCACATCAATCAAAAAGAAATGCTAGCTGCACAGAATGCTCTGACAGCCTTCAAGGACCTCTTACATCCAGGACAGCTTATCATAAGGACAGACAACACCACAGTAATGTGGTACATAAACAAACAAGGGGGTACACACTCCTACCCTCTATGCAGGCAAGCAATGACCTTGTGGAACACAGCACTGGCTTACCAAGTTCAATTACAAGCTCAATTCCTGCCAGGAAAAAAGAAGACATTGGCAGACGACCTAAGCAGAAACATCATGGATCCCCACGAGTGGAAACTGGATCCACAAGTATTTGGAATGATAACTCAAAAATGGGGGCACCCAGTCATAGACCTGTTTGCCAGCCCCCAAAACTATCAGCTAACAAAATTTTGCACAAGGACTTTTCACCATCAAGCTTGGAAAGTGGACGCACTCTCATTCAGTTGGAAAATGCTGACAGTATATGCCTTCCCTCCATTGCCCCTTCTCACAAAGGTGCTGCTGAAATTCAGGATGGAGAGACCCCGAATGATACTCATTGCCCCAGACTGACCACGCCAGCACTGGTACCCACTATTAAGGAATATGGCCCAGGGCCCACCATGGATTTTACCACAAATTACTCATCTGCTCACACAGCAAGACAGTCAGATTCTACACAGCCAGTTCAAAACCTTAAACTTGGCTGCATGGCATATCACCTAAGCAACCAGCCATCTCCTCTTTCAAAAGCTGTTATGGATGTTATTCTGGAGGCCAGGAGGCCCAGCACCAGGAAAGCCTACTCAGACAAATGGAAAAGGTTTTGTGCCTGGAACCAAGCTAAAGGCCAAAATACCCTTCAGCCGGACATACCTCAGATTCTACAATATTTAACTGAGATGTTACACAAAGGGCTTTCTTTTTCATCTATTAAAATCCACGCCTCAGCTATTTCAGCTCACTACAACATGGATCCTCCCTTATTTTCACATCCACTCCTAAGGCAGTTTCTCAGAGGGGCCAAAAACATTAGGCCTCCCAGGAGAGCACCAACACCTACTTGGGACCTCAATTTTGTTCTGGAAAAACTTACGCTACCTCCTTTTGAGCCAGCTTTCTCAGCCGACTTAAAATTTATATCATGGAAGACTGCCCTGCTGCTAGCAATTACTTCAGCCTGAAGAGTCTCAGAGCTTCAGGCACTAATGGCAGTAGAGCCTTTCCTCATTTTTCATCAAGACAGAGTTTCTCTACGAACTAACCCCTCCTTTATGCCTAAGGTGGTATCCAGTGTGGCTCTAAATCAAACCATCCATTTACCCACCTTCTTTCCAAATCCACAGAACAAAGGAGAAAGACTCCTGCATTCCTTGGACATTCACAGGCAGCTACGTTACTACTTGGATAAAACTAAGGTTTACAGAAAGTCTGACCAGCTTTTTGTATCCTATGCTACAGCATCACAAGGAAAAGCTATCTCAAAACAGACCATTTCCAAATGAATAGGACATTGCAAACGTTTTTGCTACACCCACCGTGGAAAATCAGTTCCTGCTAGCATAAGGCCCCACTCTACCAGAGCAGCAGCTACATCTACAGCCTTCCTCAGGGGGGTGCCTACCAAGGATATTCTGGAAGCTGCAACTTGGAGTTCAGTACACACCTTCACCAAACACTATCACTTACCACTTTACTCTAAGACTAGAGCTGGCTTCGCCACTGCAGTTTTGCAGGGCCTTCTAGCCTCCTCTAACCCTGTTTGACTCCACCTCCCATCCTTAGCTTTGGGATTCTACCCAAGTGTGATGACTGCAGCAGGGTGACACGATGAACATAGTACAGTTTTGTACCTACCATAAATGTAGATGTTCGAGTGTATACCCTGCTGCAGTCCAGGTTACCCTCCCTCCATCCCCTCTGACCTAACTAAAACCTGTCAATACCTTAAAATCTGATACAACCTTTGTGGTGTATTTGCTTATAGCTGGAGGGATGTTTTGTTTGTACTAAACTTTTATTATTGGTACTATCTACTGACCACCTTTTGGGGGGGCACCTGACATCTGGGGCAAGAAAAACTGAAGAAAATGGTGTCGGATGCCTCTTATATACCCCTGGCGCACTGACGTCAGGGAAGAAGCGACAGCAACTGACGCCGGACCAAGACTTTGGAATTCAGGCCAACTGCGGGACCACCTGACGACAGGATAACCCAAGTGTGATGACTGCAACAGGGTATACACTCGAACATCTACATTTATGGTAGGTACAAAACTGTACTTTATCTCCTTTGGGAAAAACCATGTACCCATGAATTACCACATAGGTGGCAGTATGCTAAACACCAAAACTGTGATGAGAGACTTAGAGACACAGGTGGACAGTGGTCTCACCTTCGATAACCACATTGCCCCAACAGTCAGGAAATCCTTCTGTGTGGCACACCTCATCACTAAGGGCTTTTCATCCAGAAAAAAGGAGGTCATTGTCCCACTGTACTCATCCCTCATTAGACCCATTATAGAGTACAATGCCCTGTTTGGTATGTACCTCACAAGACATCTGCAACAGCTGGAAAGGCTGCAGAAATACCTCACTAAAAGAATCACAGGCCTAAAGCAGATGCCATATGCTGACCATCTAAAAAAAACTCCAGCTACACTCTGTCTCATATCATCTACTCAGAGGTGATCTCTGCTTAACATACAAGGTCATGTCATACCATTAGTTGTTGGACATGCTCCACTTAAAGAAATTTCAATCCCTCAGAGCCACATGCTCCAGGGATCTAAACCTTGTCATCACAATGAATAAAACATGCTGGAGGGATAGGTTCCTGTCCCAGAGACTCCCCATACTCTAGAATAGATTGCCCATACATGTCAAGCAGAGCGCCTCATTGGCCCTCTTCAAAAGGAACCTTGATGATTGGATGTGAGATAGGAAATTCACCTCAGGGATCACATCAGTCGCCCTGCTAGACAGGGGTCCAGTGAAGTAAATATTGTGGGAAGAAATATCCAGGGAATTGTTATGGCTAGGCTTGTATAGGCCCTAGGGCCAACAGCCTAGTACCAACCTATGAACCTATTATTCCTTGCCTGAGGGAGGAATTTCTTTGGTGGGCAACAGCCTGCTCCCACAACAAAGGACTGCCCTGCTCCCCCCACCCCACTGCCCAGACCCTTACCACAGATGCATCAGACTACACTTGGGGTGCACACCTGGATGGCAGGTGCATACAGGGCCAATGGAACCCCCAGAAACTCCCCCTGCACATCAGTCTAAAAGAGATGATGACTGTGGAGCAGGCCTTGATAGCTTTCAAACTCCTTCTCTCTCCAGGGGTTCTTGTGATCAAAACAGACATCACCACAGTGATGTGGTACATCAACAAGCATAGAGGGACTCGCTCCTACCCGCTGTGCAGGCTGGCCATGACCCTTTGGTTCACAGCCTCTTCCATGCATCTACACCTGTTAGCACAATACCTGCCAGACTCTCTCAACTCCCTAGCAGACCAATTAAGCAGAAAACTGTTGGACCCCCATGAGTGGCAACTCAACAGAAACACCTTCTTACTAATAACTCAGAAATGGGGAACCCTGCGGGTCGACCTCTTTGCCTCCCACACCACATATCAGCTCAGCAAATTCTACACCAGGGAGCATCACTGCATGGCATGAAAAATAGATGCTCTGTCCTTCCCCTGGGTAAACCTCTCAGTCTATGCCTTTCCTCCCCTACCTCTCATTCCCAAGGTACTGATCAAATAAGGGAGGAAAAACCAAGGACCATTCTCATAACTCCAGACTGGCCCAGACAGCACTGGTACCCCTTGCTGCGCAGCCTGTCCCCACTGCCCCCATGGAATCTTCCTCAGATTCCCAACCTCCTAACCCAGAGGGAAGGGGAATTCATGCACCCCCAATTGCAGACACTCAATTTGATAGCGTGGCTTATAACCTGATCCCTGACCAATCTGCCCTCCTCAGTAAACAGGTTATGGTATTTATCCGAGAGGCCATATGCCCTAGCACCAGAAAGTCTTATGCAGATAAATGTAAAAGGTTCTGCACCTGGATCCAGGCTAAGGGGGCCAATACAGCACAGCCCTCCATCCCTCTCATCCTGGATTACTTAGCTGACCACTACACAGTGGTCTCTTTCGCCTCTATAAAAATTCATGCCTCTACTATTTCCGATCATTTTTCCACTGAGCAGACTCTTTTTTTCACACCCTCTAATCAAGCAGTTCCTCAGAGGGGGTAACGATTTGAGGTCCCCCTGAAGGGCACCAACACCGGCTTGGGACCTTAACTTTGTCTTGGAAAAGCTCACCCTGCATCCATTCGAACCAGCTTCTTCTGCAGAGCTAAAATTTCTCTCCTGGAAGACAGCCTTCCTCCTAGCAATCACTTCAGCCAGATGAGTCTCTGAGCTGCAAGCACTCATGGCAGTAGAACCCTTCATCATCATCTATGCAGACAGAGTATCCCTCAGAACTAATCCATCCTTCATGCCCAAGGTGGTATCCATTGTGGCTCTCAACCAATCCATCCATTTGCCCACATTCTTTCCTAACCCTCAAAACAAGGGGAAAGGATTCTGTATTCTCTAGATGTGCAGAGACAGCTCAGATACTATCTGGACAGGACTAAACCCTTCAGAAAATCTGATCAACTGCTGGTTAGCTTTGCTTCAGGGGCAGAGGGAAAAGCCATCTCCAAACAAACCATTTCCAAATGGATAGCACACTGCATCCATTTCTGCTACAAACAGCATAGCAAGCCTCCCCCAAGGGGTTCAGGACCTGTTCCACCAGAGCATCCTCCACCTCTGCAGCATTTCTCAGAGGAGTCCCCACCAAAGACATCCTGGAGGCTGCCACCTGGACATCTGTTCACACTTTTACCAAGCATTACCACCTGCCTCTCTCTTCCAAATCCAGGGTGGATTTTGTCACTGCAGTCTTGCAGGGCATGCTAGCCAGCCCCTAGCTTCCTTGACTGCCTCCACCCATTTCCTCAGCTTTGGGAATCTACCCAAATGTGATGACTGCAACAGCGAAACATGAAGAACATAGTACAGTTGTGTACACTTACTATAAATGTAGATGTTTGAGTGTATTCACTGTAGCAGCCCTGGTTACCATCCCTCCAGCCCCCTTTCTCTTTTTGTTACCTTTCTTCCTTGTTGTTCTCCTTTCCTTACAAGGGACATATTGGTATTTTTTTTCCACTCGTGGGGTCCTGCCACCAGAGACTGGCTTCCTGCTTTGGTGTGCTCCTGACGGGTTAGGGCAAGAAAAACTGATGTAATGACATCAGCTGCCTTCCTTTATACCACTGATGACCTGATGTCAGTCTTCAAGTAACAGCAACCGATGCAAAAATACTAAGTCGCTGGTATTCAGGCCGGCCGAGGGCTACCCCAGCAGGGATAACCCTAAATGTGAAGAGTGCAACAGTGAAGATCCTCGAACATCTACATTTATGGTAAGTGTACACAACTGTACTTTCTGTTGATTATGTTAATGAAGTTGAGGTCTCTGGAGCGTGTGATGTGGAGGGATTGGGATTTCTTTAGATGTAGCATTTCTAACAGAGCTGGGTCAGACATGGCTTTGCAAGTCAAGCAGAGATTGCCTGTAAGTAGGCGATATGAGACAGAGAATAGTTGACGAATTTTGAGTCTGTCCATATAGGACAAGTGTTTAAGGCCTAGGATCCTCTTTCTGAGGTACTTTTGTGGCCTCTGCAGTTGTTGCAGGTGTCTAGTGAGGTACATGCCAAATGGGGCATTGTACTCAATGATTGGCCTAATCAGGGAGGAGTAGAGGGAGACAATGACCTCTTTCTTCCTGGATGCAAAACCCTTAGTAAAGAGATGTCACATAGAAGGACTTTCTGACAACAGTGGTAATGTGGTGGTCAAAAGAGAGGTTGTTGTCAACCTGTGTCCCTAGAGCTCTTATAATGCCTTCTGTATTCAGTGGACTACCATCGATGTGGTAATTCAAGGGAACCGAGTTTTTCCCAAGAGGGATGACAACACATTTTTTTGCATTGAGCTTAAGGCCATGGTTCTTGCACCAGTCGTTGGTCTCAATGAGGTCTTTCTGTAGGATGTCAACATTACTTGGGCAGTTAATAATAGGTCCCAACTTGCAATCATCTGTGAACTTTGTCAGCCAGAGTCCCTTCATGTTGGCCTGGACTTCAGAGAAGTAGATACCAAACAGGAGAGGACTCAGGACCGAACCCTGTGGGACTCCTCTCGTGACTTGTCGACAGTCTGACTTGGAGTCAGCTACTTTCACACTGTGGGTTCTATCTGTGAGCCAGTTTACAACCCACCTAGTGATACAGGGGTTGATGCCTAGCTTAGTGAGTTTTTCTATGATTCCTGAGTGGGGAATGGTATCAATGGCCTTGGCCAGATCAAGGTAGGTTGTAGAACCAACTTGCTTTTATCCATAGCTCTGGTGACTGACTCGAAGTTGACCAGGTTGAGCAGGCATGATCCACCCTTCACAAAACCAAACTGTGTAGGATCCAGACTTTGGAGATTGTCTATATCCTTGTTTATTAGGTCCGTGATGATGCATTCCATAGCTTTGCATATCAGACTCATCAGGCTAATGGAGCGATAGTTCCAGAGGTCATAGGTTCATAGGTTCATACTAGGCTATCTGCCCTAGGACATTTATAAGCCTAGCCAGAGTGTGTGTGGCTTTCACCACCCCTTAGGATGAGAATACTATACCCATTAGTTTGCTGTGCCTCTGTCCAGCAGTGATACAGAGATGATTCCCGGGGTAAACCTACGATCTCCCATCCACTCATCAAGATTTCTCTTGAACAGAGTCAGTGAGGGGCTCTGCCTCACATGGACTGGGATTCTGTTCCATAGTGTAGGGAGTCTCTGGGTGATGAATCTGTCCCTCCAGCACGTCCTATTTATATCCGTGTTGAGGTTTAAGTCTCTTGCTCTCATGGTTATGGTGGATTTGGATTTTTTGAGGTGGAGCATGTCCATTAATTCCGGGTTGGACATGGCCTTGTATGTCAGGCACAGATCACCTCTGAGCAGACGGTATGTGACTGAATAGAGCTGGAGTTTCTTCAGTCGGGCATCGTATGACATATGTTTGAGCCCCTTTATCCTTTTGGTGAGGAACTTTTGGGGTCTTTCCAACTGCTGCAGGTGTCGGGTAAGGTACATTCCGAATGGGGCGTTGTACTCAATCATTGGTCTGATAAGCGAAGAGTACAGGGGTACAATGACCTCTCCTGATCTGGATGTGAATCCCTTCATGATCAGGTGGGCAATGTAGAAGGTCTTCCTAACCACTTTGGCAATGTGAGTGTCAAAAGAGAGGTTACTGTCAACTTGGGTCCCCAGGTCCCTGATAACTTCTTCCGTGCTTAATGGATTACCACCTATGTGGTAATTAGGGGTTACCTTGTTTTTCCCAAAGGGTATGACTATACATTTTTTGGCATTTAGCTTAAGGCCATGGCTCTGGCACCAGTTATCCATTTCTATGAGACCTTTCTGGAGGATGTCTGTGTCTGATGGAGTGTCAATTATGGTGCCCAGTTTGCAGTCATCTGCAAATTTGTCAGCCACAATCCTCCTATGTTTGCCTGCACTTCAGGTCTGTAGTCACTCCTCCCTTGTGGAGAGGGATGACAGTAGCAGTGCACCATTCAATAGGGACAAAGCCTGAGGTGAGGCTGTGATTGAACAGGGCACACATGTGAGGTGCCACTTCACTCTGTAGTTCATGTATAACACAGCTGGGGATATTGCCAGGTCCCAGAGAAGCTGTATTCTTAGCCTTGGACAGTGCTCTTTTAACCTGTGCAGCAGTAATACTGGGTGCCTGGCAATCTACTGGTATTGTGATTGATCCTTTGTGGGGGGGGGGTCAAGTTGGCACGGAATCTGTCAGCCACTATATTGGCAATATCTGTTGGCTTGGTATAGGAGGTACCATTGTGCAGTATCTCAGAGCAATATCTGGGTATTGCCATGGAGATTCTTTACAGAACTATAGAAGGCTTTATGGTTGTCTTTACTATCTGCTGTAATTCTGTTTTGATAGTTAGCTTTAGAGGATTTGATGAGGGATCTCATCCTTTTGTTGAGGCTGATAAGGGAGTTTTTCCAGTCTTGGGACTTCACGTTATTCCGCATCAATTTCCTCCTTCTGTTGTAGAGTTTGTTTATGGCAGGGGACCACCAGATTGGATTCTTTTTTTTTTTTTGAGGAGAGAGTGTTGGTTCTATTGGGTATGGTGAGATCCATGCATTTGTGTACGTGTTCATACAGTGCACTGGTGTATGATTCGGCGGTCACGCAGTTATTCTCCATTTGCATGGGTGCCATGAAGTTAGCCCCCTCTGTTTTTAGGAGCCCTTTTGCCCATGCTGGAGGAGGCATTATGTGATCATAAAGATGTAGTCCAATGACAATGCTAGAGCCCTCCCCATCCCTGGAAAAAAGTATGAATTACTCACAACCCTACACATTGCATTTTTGTTATACTACTTCTTTAATTTAAAAAGAAATTTTACCAGTTTTAAGCAATGCTGTTGATAATACATACTGTTCTATTTTCATCTTTTTTCCAGATTTGAGACACTGTAATGTACTGCACATGCACACAGGTGTACACATTGACAGTGTATTGTACAAATGCAGTTAGAGCTGCTGTGTACATGCCTTGGCATAGAAATGAAACTTGTCAGAAATCATTGTAAGGTACAGGGTAGTTACATGTTAATATTAAATTAAGCTTGTGTAGAACTGTGTTGTAGCTAGAGATGTCTTTTTTTAAGTAATATTCTTCACATAATGGTAATAAAAAATGATGGACATTTCTGTTTCAGTAACTGCTTTGATCTGCGATTCAGTGCAGATGCTAAACATGGTGGTCAGGTTACAATGGGCTTTGCATCTAAATGAAGTAACATACACTTCAGTGGGAGGTAAAACTTCCCTGTCATATAATGCATATTATTTATAGAACTTAAAAAGTATTACTTTTGGTTATGTGGCAGTACAGACAAGGCATTCTACATCTGATGGGTTTTGTAAGTAAGCTAGAAGTCTGAATTGGGAGGGTAAAAGGAACTTGAATTGTAAAGAATTAAGGCATGCAGTGAACATTTCATTCTGAAAACTCAAAACCTACAAATAGTTCAACTGAATGGTTCAGAAGCCCGGCTTGTTTGTGATAGCTACAGAATCGTATAATTATAAAATACAATAGCAGTAGTTTTTCCATTCACTTTGTGTATTAACATTTCATGACCTCTTGAAAAAGTTGTATGTGAAACTTTCCCATATTTCATAAGTTGTCAGTAATGTAAAGTAAATGGAAGTACAATGACATTCTGAGGTATTCATTATTCTGTACCAGTAATTAAGAAAATGCTAGAATACCAATGGCAATTCGGCCTGTGTAGAATAGTGGCAGACATATTGGGATCAGTGGGTATGCAATGGAAAATTTGTAATTAGGAAAATGCTAGAATACTAGTGGCAGTTTGGGCTGTTTAGAACAGTCGTGGACATATTTGGATCACTGGGATGCAAGGATTTTTTAAAGTAATTTACTTGAAAATCATAGCACTATCAGAGTGTGAGAAATTCATGTCTGTAGGCATGCAGATATGTTATAAAACTGGTGCCTGTTGCCCTGATATGTGTCTTTAAAAATATAAACTGTTCCGTCCTATTATACCATGCTGTGTACTGTCATTTTACTTAACTAGTAGACCTAGTTTTCAAGAATTGCCTTGTTTATTTCTTTGTACTCTGAACTATTAATGTTATTATGATAAAAAGTAAAATACTCAGAAGCTTGCCCCTACCAATAAAATCAATTGAATAAATGTCTCACACACACACACACACACACACACACACACACACACACACACACACACACACACACATATATTTTTTAGCCTGATAGAAAAGGGCTCTTTCAAACTACCAAACACCATAATTAAAGGCTCTGAACAACTTTCTTCTTGGAGTTTCTAATGTCACTAATTGCTTTTTACTGTCTAATATTAGGATATTTGAATGTATTGATGAACCAGTGCTGGAAGGAGAGATGGTGTCGGCTGAAGGGAAATGTATTGTATTTTCACAAGGACAGGACAGACCTCAGGACACATGTCAACTCGATTGTTCTAAAGGGCTGTGAAGTGAAACCAGGCCTGGGTGCCAAACATCCATTTGGCTTCCGACTCTTAAGGCATGGTCAGGATGTGTCTGTCCTTGAGGTAAGGACGCTGGCTTTTCTCTTTTCTCCATTGTTTACATTATTAAATCTGTAACAAACTCTTAAAAAAATCAAATGTTTTCCACATGTAGTCACTGAACAATGCTACATTTACATAGCTACACTCTTGAATGGTGTTTCAGCCCTGACATTTCTGCCCATGTTCAGTTTAGAATTTCTTTTTGCCCTTGTTTACTTTGTTTCCTTTCAAAGAAACATACAGCATGCCAGAATGAAGCAGTCTTTTGTATAACTAAGTCTTGTTTAGTCTGGGTTTCCTTTTACTACTTGCTAATATGTGCACAAGATTCAACAGTAAGCACTTCTCGAGCTGTTGATCATTTGCTTTTTTACTTCTGCATATATTACTTTAGTATTTATTACTTATTGTTTTTTATTAGTATTTATCTGCATTTATTACTATGTTAACAGCTCAGATTTTATATGCAGAGTGATTCTATGGTATATGCTTCCTAGGTCTATAAAATCATAATACATTATAGGTTATGGTAAAGGGCAGACACACATAAATGCTTAGACTGTTCAATTTGTGTTTTATTGGCTTGGGATTGTTTCCCCCTTAGCATGTAAGAGTTTGAACTAATTGTAATATTATTTCCATTTTTCAATAGGCAAGTTCTTCAGAAGAAATGGGTCGCTGGTTAGGGCTGCTCTTAGCTGAGACTGGTTCCAATGCAGATCCAGCGTCACTGCACTACGATTATGTGGATGTAGATACAATAGCCAACATTGTCAATGCCGTCCGTCATTCTTTCTTGTAAGCCATTATTATTATAACAATGCCTTTATTAACATAGTAACACTGTTAGTGTTTTTTGCAGATTAACAATATCACTTTACTAGAGCTGTATAACATGCTTTTTTTCATTCCCCTTAGCATTACCTTTATCCTCCTTTTCACACACTGTATTTTATGGTATGAAGAGAATTCCAAAATGTTGTTGATGACATTTGGCTGTTGCATTGATTACAAGTGATTATTTGAGCATGCAGTGAAACTTAAATAAAAGGAATTTCAGATTTTCAGTTACATTTCCTTCCCTGAACATATAGCTGCATAAGTTAAAGGTGTTTCAGGGTGTGACAATAGTATCTAAATGCAATTCTTACTGGGAATGCCGACGCAGGCAGTTTGCCTTTTTATCCCTTGGGAAATGCATAAAATCCTGTTTTGTATAAACTTGTACCATATCTCTTGATTTTATAATGGCTTAACTTAAATAATGTATCTCATTGTCAAAATCTGGTGACATTGCTTCATTTAATAATTTGCAGTACTTGCCTCACAGTGTCTGATATTTACTTTTGACTTCCTAGTTGCCTTTTTTTCGTAATTTTGTAAGCACACTTTTGGGACCACTGAACTACATTATTGCACACCTCAGGTAGAAGTATTGTGTTTGTAGTTACTCAGCTGGAGAAAATAGTATGTTGTATTACGTTAAGGACTGCAGACTCGTGACAATTAGCTCCTACTTGTCCAGAACGTTGTGACAGTTACAGTTAGCATATAATAACTGGTATGAGAGGCATTTTATAAATTTTGGAGCATGCTTTCCTGGAGGACCTAATGGCAGGGACAACATATTGCTGCATCTGCAAACTCATTATAGTCAGTATGGTTAAAATAAGCTGTCAGATAAGTGCTAAGTTATCAACTACAGGGGAAGGCATAGCAAGCCCTCATATATGTGATCTTGCATATTAGCCAGTGGGGAAAGCTTTAAGGCCATAGCAGCAAAAGCCTGACGACTGTTTGTGCAACGTAATTGGCTCCTCATTCACTAGAAACATATAGGACCACTTATCATGGAAGGCTAATGACAGTGGGGAAAATATTACAGAAAAAGTTAGTTGTGAATCATTGATGATCAGCTTAAATTTGATCTGCATATATTAAACTGATTTAAAAAGACACGTCAAAAACTAGAACTGCTGTATAGAAATAAAAAATAGCTCACAAATGATACTAGACTTTATCTTGCCCATGTGTATCTTCTTCCCAGCATTCTGTATGCCTCACCTATTTGACCAACTTACAATCCTCTCTAAAGACCAAGCTTAAACTCAACAAAATTGCCAGATTTGCTGCAGATCAACCTTACAACTCTCAGCACTGCCATTCCTTACTAACTTTAAACTGACTTGAATTCCCCCATCATCTTTTACTCTCCCAACTGTCCATTATTCACTCCATCCTAAACAAACCCATCTTCTGCCCCGCCATCTCCCCATTTATATCCCTGTACACCCATCCTCTCTCTTTGAAGCTCTGATCAATTTCTCCAAGCAATCCACAAGCCAAAAAGAAGGATAGGACAAAACTTGTATAGATACTGAGTTGCCCTATTGAATAAACTCCCACTGAGCATCAGAAATCTTTCCTTCAAACAAAGTTTCAAAAAGCACTAACTGAAACCCTACTGAAATCATGGATCTGCACGTGCCAAAGCCCTAATTAATTCACTTATCCTCACTCTCTAACACTAACTTCTCCCTTCTATACTTCCTATCTAAACTTTACTCAGCGTATTCCACAACATATTCCTCTGCTTGCTCACCTGTACTTTTCCTTACTGTGCCTTTCCTGCAATTTCTTTCTTCTAACCACCTCGACTGCTACTAGCTTCCTCTCTTCTTCCTACTGATGTAACCGTTATGTCTGCACCACAATCTACATAAGTTATTTGACATGTACTTAACTGTGTCAATCTTGTATTTAAAAACTCATATATGTTAAAAATATCTTGTAACTACTGTTGCCCTCTGCTTGTAGTTTGGAAATGTCTGTATATGTGTCCCCCTCTGGCCTCCGCTGAAAATGGGCTCTTGCTCGGTCAGATATACACGTTAAATGTCAAAATAAATAAAATCAATATAAGTAAAATGTAATGTAGCTTATATTAAAGTGGGTTAACTGCTGTGTTTATGAAAGCATGTAACACAGGGAGTTTGAAAGAGTGAAACAGTGTGTTTGTCTGTGTGCATCTGTATAGCAACATGTACCTTTATATATATATTTAAGTGCCTTCCTGTGGCAAGTGTAAACAGCAATTACAATAAAATAACAGCAAGAGCAATGCACTACACTGACCTTCCAAAGTATGTGCAAAAGTATATAAAAAAGAAAAGTATTCATTGTATAGAGAAAGTAAAAATGAACATCAGAGCCAGGGATTATAATGTGATCCAAGAAAATCATGAACTGCAGTGGCAAAAATATAAAACAAACCACACACCTGTCCTGTGATTTGCCAGGATTCTACCCTCCCATGCTTGTTAGCAAGGGCAGATTGAGACCAATCTCCAAATCAGAAATTTGGTAAAGTTGCACAGCTAAACACCTCACAAGGGGCTCATTACCATGTCTTTAACTCAAGGACTACACTGTCAGACCTGACTGCCCTGCTGTTCTCTTACCAGCCCATGCATTGTGGTAGCATAGGCAGCCCCTACATGTATACACACACGTCATTCAGCAAGATTCATGCATGCCCCTCCATAAACACACACACATATATGTATATGTATATATATATATATATATATATATATATATATATATATATATATATATATATATATAGATATACATGCATGGCACTGCTTACTGTGATAGGAATGAAAAGGTGAGTGCTGTCAAAAGACATCATTCACTTTTTCGTTTTACAGAAAAAATCAGCAGAGTGGTATCTCTAAATCACCTTGTTGAGTTAATTAGACTGTGGCCATTTCTGGAGGCGAGCACGTCTAGTTAACATTAGCTACTCCCCCCAGACTGCCACATTAACGTGCAACTTCCCCAGAGAGACCCTCTTTCTGTTATCGTGACTACCAGGGAAGACCATAGGGAGAGAGTGGTCTCTGAATCAGAAAGACTTGTTAGAATGTGGAAACCTTTGAGGTTAAGGGTTCCTGAATCCCATGGTTGGTCTTAATAACTATGTGAAGTTGAAGTGTGTTCTTAAGTTGAAGCCACTGTGATTGTTTCTGTGTTGTACATTAACACATCATTTACTTTTAGTTTTGTTTTAAAGATTATGTTTATTCCCAATTGGTGCTAGTGATTTATTCTTTAAGTTTAGATACAAGTTTGTTCTTGTCTTGTTTATTTTTCTTGAATACGGGCTCTTTCTGTGATGTTTTGATTGGTATCTTTTAATCTTGTGAATTTAATGAGTGTATTTTAGGTCTTTGTTTTAGTTTTACTTTTGTTCTAAAGACGTCTCTGTTAATTTTTGAGACAAAACCTTTTCTGTATTATTAAAAGGCGTTTGGTGGAATCCAGTGTGCTGCAATTTTTATTTTTCCGTATTCAGTAGTTACTCAGGTGCTGACAAGTAATTGTCTAGAGTCTAGTAACTGAAAGTGTGTATTTTTTCTTTTTCCTCAGATGGGCAACTTCATCTCAGAGCAGTGGAGCAGACTTCAGGATGTATGATGAGGTACCTTATGAGAAAATTCAGGTAAGACATTTGCAGTTAACATAGCACACCTGCTGTATTACTAAAACACAAAGGATTTACAGTCATTAGCAAGTGCATACATAATCCAGTTAAAGTCTAATATTATATAGACAAAGTAATGAGTGCTGAGTCTGTTTATTAAATCAGGTATCTGTATAGCCTTGTCTTGAAATACTAGCTTCCGCTGGAAGAATACATTTAGTGTCATTGCCATGAATACAAACATCACTGTGTGAACGTGTATACACTGAGTGGGATTAACCAAACTGAGACAGATGTTCATTGTGTTTCACTGTTGCAGTCATTACAATTGGGTTGTCCTGCTGGCAGGCTACCCGCAGTCGGCCCGAATTCTAAAGTCTAGGTCCGGCGTCGGTTGCTGTCACCTCCTCTCTGACGTCAGTGCACCAGGGGTATAAAAGATGCAGCCAACACCATTTTCTTCAGTCTTTCTTGCTGCATGGTGCTCGAAACAAAAGCAGTTCGCAAGTGCCGGTCGGCCGACTCCTGAGATTTTCAAATTCAAATTTCAGATCCAAAGTCTTCATTAAAGCTAAGTACCCTGTTGGGGAAACTTTTTTCTTGCTCCAGACCGATGTCAGAAAATGTTAATTGTATTTCTTGTGGGAAGCAAATACCTCATAAGGATTTTCATTCTTACTGTATTCCTTGCCTAGGCCCTGACCACGACGTTGCTAGTTGTCGGTTTTGTGCTAGATTTAACCAACGCACTATTAAGCTTCGGTACGATTTTGCATTTCATTACTTTGGCAGAAGATTCAATTTTATAATGCCGTCAGAACAGCCGACTACTGGAGTTTATAAAAAGCGCAATGAAAAAGAAAAGGACAGGCATCCGAGGTCCAAAACCGACAACGAGGCTTCCGTTAGGCCTGTCGCTAGTACGCCGGTTCTCAGTGAGATGCTTTTGCAGCCCCTGACGCCCACTACCTCAGAGCCACAGGCCGCTTCCGACTCCCACGTGGAGCCGACTAGGCCGCTGGAAACTCAAGGTATTGGACACTCGGAAACTATTCCCTCAGATGGGTCTAGAGCCTCTGAGCAGGCATCGGCTTCTGAGGGTGTTTTCAGGCCTACACAGTTATATGTAAAGCCATCTTCAGCTTCAAAGGCAAAGACTAAAGCAGCTCTAAAGACAAAGAAACAAGTACAGCATTCTCCTGGACAGGCCTCCATGCCTAAAAAACAGATGCTTAAAATGGCCGAAGACCTAATTACTTTGATCAGGGGTTCCCATCCCCCTCTTGATAAGAGGCCTAGGCAAGAGACAGAATATGAATCTTCAGATCAGGTTTCCATTTCTTCTGATTCGTCTTCTGAACAGGAATTTTCCCTTCCTCCCTATGAGGATTCTGATGCTGAAGAATCTATCCCTTCAGCCTCACCTCCTGAGGATTATTCTTTTGGGGAGACCCTGCATACTATGAGGGAGCATTTCCATTGGGAGAGCCAAGATTACTCAGAATCCAAGAAAAGACTCAGAGACTTCCTTTTATTACCCCAGCACAGGCCCCTTGCTATTCCTCCTGTTTTAGACATTGTAGATGATGTATTTTCAGAGTCTGGTCTGTCTCCTGTCTCTTTATCACCAACTCCTGTTAAGCCAGACAGATACTACAGAGTTCCTGATTCTCATAAATTTCTTTACAAAAACCCTGTTGCTGATCCAGAAACTATTTCTCAGGGTCCCAAGGAGGTCAAGGCTTCCACTGCAAAAAAACCCTATCCCCTCTGATAGGGATTCAAGGGCCCTGGACAGATGGGGGAAAAGATTTATATTTCTGCTGCCTTGGCTGTAAGAGCTTTAAATTGTCAGTTTCATATGCTTAAATATCAACAATATCTTATGTCACAGCTTAAACAGAAAATGTTGACAAATTCAGAATGTGCAGAAAACAAAGAAATGCAGGATTTATTGCATGCAGCTGAACAATTGGGAAAGCATACTTTGCAATGTGGTTTTGCTTCTCTAGAGGCCGCCTGCAGGGCTGCAGTTGCAGGTTTTGTCATTAGGAGGCATGATTAGTTAAAAGAGCAGAATCTGCCCGATCATGTTAAAGCAAAGCTATTAGATGCTCCATTACAACATGTTACCTTGTTTGGTGTTAAAGCAGAAGAGGTTTTGAAGAAAATGAAGGACAAAGCTAAATATATGCAAACAGTGAAGGATTTCTTACAGGTACAGCCTCCCAGATTTAGCAGGAACTGGCCTACAAAGAATTGGTCCTTTCCAGTGTCAGACCACAAAGAGGGAGATACAGACCCCCCCCCCCCCAGAGGCAGATCACAGCCCCAAGGCTCATACAGGCCTAAACAATGGGGTGCTTCTACCTCCAAAAGCAGAGAGGAAAAATCACAGCCATACAGGAAACAGTCTCAATGACTTTCCTCTGCCAGCACCAAGCACTTATCTTCTGGCAGCTCCTTTGGGGGGAAAACTAGCACTTTTTTCACAAAATTGGCACATGATCACCCATGACAAATGGGTCTTAAATATTGTATCTCAAGGCTACAGGTTCCACTTTCACACCCTGCCAAGGCCAAACGGGATGCCAGACCTGCCACGCAATCAATGGGCAGAGGCACAAAAACAAGTTTCATCCCTCATGGACATGAGAGCCATTTAGCAAGTACCACAGCAAGAGCAGGGACAAGGATTTTACTCAAGGCTATTCTTGGTACCCAGAAAGGACAAAGCCTGGACCTGTCTATCCTAAACACATTTCTGTATATTCCAAAATTTAAAATGTTAACTCTGCAGCAGCTTCTGCCCATGCTGGGCAAGAAGGCTTGGCTTGTGACTTTAGACCTAAAAGAGGCATACCTGCATGTCCCAATCAGACAATCGTGCAGAAGATACCTCAGATTTATAGCTGGCTCAATGCACTACTAATTCTCTGCACTGCCCTTTGGCTTATCTACTGTGCCCAGGGTTTTTACAAAATGCCTGGCACCAGTAATTGCATTTTGCAGACAAAGAGGAATACAAATATATCCTTACTTGGACGACTGCCTTATTCAAGCAGATAACATGGACATCCTACTACAGTATCTGGTGTTTGTAAAAAGATTACTAACAGGTCTAGGTTACACAGTAAATGAAAAGAAATCAAAGCTCATACCCTCTCAAGAGATAATATTTCTGGGTGCAAGCTTAAATTCAACTGCCCAGATGGCTTATCTCATGCCAGACAAACACAGACAACTGACTACTTATTTCAAAATGTTGGCAACAAAAACCCAGTTATCTGCAAGAAAAATTCTGCAGGCTTTGGGCTTCATGGCATCCTGCATACTGCTAATTCCATATGCAAGACTGCATATGAGGAAACTTCAATGGTATCTGAAAAGTGTTTGGACTCAACATTGCCACAGCCTGGAAACAATAATTACCCTCATTCCCTGCCTGCAACAGGAGTTTTGATGGTGGGCAAGAGCCTGTCACTTCAACACGGGACAGCCATTCACCTTACCCACAGCCAGGCAGACATTGACAACTGATGCATCAGGTTATGCCTGGGGGGGCCCATGTGGCAGGAAGATGTATTCAGGGCACATGGTCCGCAAGTCAAATGCATCTACATATCAATCAAAAAGAGATGCTAGCTGTTCAGAATGCCCTGACAGCCTTCAAGGATCAACTTTATCCAGGACAACTACTGATAAAGACGGACAATACTACAGTCATGTGGTACATAAACAAGCAGGGGGGCACGCATTCCTACCCCCTCTGCAGACTAGCCATGAACTTGTGAGACACAGCACTGACTTACCAAGTACGTCTGCAAGCACAGTTCCTGCCAGGAAGGATAAATACTTTGGCAGACGAACTAAGCAGAAACCTAATGGATCCCCACGAGTGGAAATTGGATCCACAAGTCTTCAGCATGATAACAAGGAACTGGGGATGCCCGCACATAGACTTATTTGTCTCCTTTCACAACTGACAACTACAGAGATTCTGCACAAGGACTTATCACAAGCAAGCATGTTAAGTGGATGCTCTATCTTTCAGCTGGAAAAACCTAACAGTATATACCTTTCCTCCTCTGCCTCTCCTCCCCAAGGTACTCCTCAAGGTCAGACAAGAGAAGCCAAAAATGATACTGATTGCCCCAGACTGGCCCCGCCAGCACTGGTACCCAATCCTAAAGAGCTTGTCTCAATGCCCAGCTTGGACATTACCTCAAATTCCTCACTTATTGACCCAACAAGACAGTCAGATACTGCACAGCCAACTCAGGACCTTAAACCTGGCAGCATGGCGGATAATGTAGCCATTCAAGACACATCTCTCTCTAAAGCAGTGATGGATGTTATTTTGGAGGCCAGGAGGCCTAACACCAGAAAATCTTATGCAGAAAAACGGAAAAATTCTGTGCTTGGAACCAGGCACTAGTTATTGACACGGCTGTTCCAAATAGTCCTCAGATTTTGCAATACTTAACTGAGATGCTGGATAAAGGCCTTTCCTTTTCATCAATTAAAATTCATGCCTCTGCCATTTCAGCTCATTACAATACAGAACCACCTATTTTTTCTCATCCATTGCTAAGGCAGTACCTCAGAGGGGCCAAAAACATAAGACCTCCAAGGTGAGCACCAATACATGCTTGGGACCTCAACTATATCTTGGAAAAACTCACACTGCCTCCGTTTGAGCCAGCCTCTGCAGCTAATATAAAATTCTTATCCTGGAAAACAGCTCTGCTCCTAGCAATAACCTCCGCTAGATGAGTCTCAGAGTTAAAGGCACTCATGGCTGTGCAACCTTTTATCATTTTCCATCCTGACAGGGTTTCTCTAAGGACAAACCCTACATTTATACCTAAGGTAGTGTCCAGTGTGGCTCTTAACCAAACAATTCATTTGCCTACCTTTAACCCAAACCCACATAATAAGGGTGAGAGACTTCTGCATTCCTTGGACATTCACAGGCAGCTATGCTTCTACTTGGACAGAACCAAAGCTTTCAGAAAGACTGAACAACTTCTAGTGGCATATGCTGCAGGATCACAAGGAACGCCTATCTCAAAACAGACTATTTCAAAGTGGATAGGCCACTGCATTCATTTCTGCTATTCACAGCATGGCAAATCAGTGCCTAAGGGCATTAGGCCACATTCAACCAGAGCAGCAGCCACTTCAGCAGCCTTCCTCAGAGGAATACCAGCCAAAGACATCTTAGAGGCTGCAACTTGGAGTTCAATGCATATGTTTACAAAGCACTATCACTTACCTCTCTACTCTAAATCCAGGGCAGGCTTTGCCACTGCAGTTCTGCAGGGCATGATAGCCTCTCCTAATCCTATTTAGCCAGCCTTCCAACCTTAGCTTTGGGATTCAACCCAATTGTAATGACTGCAACAGTGAAACACGATGAACATAGTACAGTTGTGTACCTACCATAAATGTAGATGTTTGAGTGTATTCACTGTTGCAGTCCAGGTTACCCACCCACCATCCCCCTTTTCCTTGCTGGGACTTATCTGTACTTCTCTATTCTATACAACCTATGTGGTGTATTTGCTTGTAGATGAAGGAAAAGTTGTTTTTTGTGTATGCATGCTTATTGGCATAATTTAGCCTACCTTTTTAGGGGCACCTGACATCTGGGGCAAGAAAAACTGAAGAAAATGGCGTTGGCTGCATCTTTTATACCCCTGGCGCACTGACGTCAGGGAGGAGGCGACAGCAACCGACGCCAGACCTAGACTTTGGAACTCGGGCCGACTGTGGGTAGCCTGCCAGCAGGATAACCCAATTGTAATGACTGCAACAGTGAATACACTCGAACATCTACATTTATGGTAGGTACACAACTGTACTTTCCTCTTTTCCTAAGGTGAAGCATCTTTGGAGTTGATTAGATTAAGTAATGAGGTGCAGTGACAAAGATTTTGATAACTTTGAATTCCTGTTTTAATATTTTTCAAAGTCAAATAGAACTCAAGTGCATGGTTTTCGTAAAGGTGCCCCAGAATTGTTTCTGTTGCTGGTTTCCGCCCCTTCCACTGTGAGTGGACAAAACTGAGTACACCACACACTGGAATACCCAAACTGCATTGCTGAAAACCGCATCCCACAATGAGGGGGGCTTGCCTCTTACACACCCTGACTTTTATATGCAAATCCCATGATTGCACCAACTTGATGATAAGGGAAATTCTCCCAAAAAGGGAATTGCTTCCTGCACAACTCACCAACATTGATTTCCAGTGAAGGAACTCCAATCGTCTTCAAGTTGAAGCTTTAGCAGTTGAAGCTTGAGAGGTTAAAATTCATGCATCAGTAGGATTACTGGTTTCCACCATCTGTTTGAAAGATAGTATTACCCTTATCAAACCATTTGACCTTTGTTTTGTGTATAAGTTATTCAGATGTACTTTTGCTGAAATGCGATGTGTGTAGTTGTAAAAATAAAAACTGCAAATACAGTTGTGTCAGTTCTTTGTAACTCATGTTTTCTGTTATGCAGAAATGTTGTTGTCGCTTTAAAGAATGCAGAACCTTTAATAGTCTTGCATCCTTAGCTTGTTGATGATGGGTACTTGATTTTGCATGCATACTATCCGCGGTGGTGGTGCTGCAGTAGCGTTGTTGCCTCACAGTAAGACGCTGTCCAGTTAGACTCTCAGTTAGAGCATCTTCTGCGTGGAGGCATGCATGAATGGGCGTGCCTTCGTTGAAGGTTGTGCATCAGGGCTGGCAACTCGGTACGTAAAAATCAACTGCCAATCATTAGCATACCGGAGTTCCGCTGTGGCAACCCCATAACCGGGAAAAGCCAAAAGTCACAACAACCAGAGATTTTTTACTGTTGCTGACAGATAAAAAAGTACATATGTGAAGAGGTTTATGTCAAGAGTCTGTAATTTATAATAAGCAAAAGTCAATGCCTCAGGATGTAATGAACTCTAAACTCTATTTTAAATTCAGACAGTTGTGGTTGTGACATGAAGAAACAGTTTCATCCCCCCCAACACACTCGCATAGGAAGCCTTTTTTCTTTACTTTCTTATAAATTGTTGCTCAGATGTATGTATTTAAACTTGTGGACTACATTTGCATTTTTCCAAAATGAAATTAAAATAAATATTACTCTATGGGCCCAATTCCAAAAGACTTGCTGTCGTAGGAAGTGACCACTTACACTGATAGCAGTTTTTTTGGAATCTGGCTGCCGGTGTAAGCCTGTTTATAGATGGACCTTAGACCAAAATAAGTCACTTACACTGAGATTAAGTATTTTGGAATCAGGGCATACTTACACTGAGAGGAACTCTTTTGGAATCTGGCCCTGTGAGTTAATAACACCCTTCAAAACAAAATTTTAAAATGTATAAGCACACCCATGACCATAACTTCAAAAGGAATTGTACATTTCTGTCTTTGGGCATCACCTTTTATCAAAAAATGCAGCAGATGTGTTGTGTCTTCCTCTTCTGTTGAATCTTTTGTTATATTACACATATTGATAGTTTTATCATAACAAGGTTTCATTGATTATACTGCCCTTTACAGTATCTGCTTTCTGGGTTAAGCTTGTTGTCTTCTTTACAAAAATGACTTTCCTTGACAGAGCTTGTGAAACAGATGTGTTTCTGTATCACTTTTCCTGTCTGAAGAGACACAAAATGAACAGGTTTTATCTTAGCTTATGCTGCAAATTAAAAATAATTAAAAAAAAAGTTTGTGCTGACATGCAGTTAGAAATCAAGCGGTGTCTAATTTTTCTCCTTTCTCTTAAATTGTTTCCAAGATAGAACTATTACGTCATAATCAGAGTATCGATTCTGACGAGAGACCGGCTTCTTTCTCTGCCATTGTTCCTTACTAGGTTGTTGAGGGGTATTATAAAGGTTGATATAGAGTGGAATGTTGCCAAAATCCTTTCCCGTGCAAAGGATTGTATGTATTTCAACAGAATTGTATTATCTTATAAGCACAGTAGTGGTAGCAGAAGGGAGGCAAGACAGTGCCTGTTTTGTCAGCATCATCTTGGCACTGAGCTGGTGAGGAGTTTGTAGAACAGCTGCATAATGCAAGGACCTCTGGACAACCCAATTCAGACAGGCTGCATGACCAAAGCTAGTATCAGTGATTGACAAGAAAGTCATGTGGATGATTTCTTTAGCCTGACCACAATGTTAGACCAAGAGAGGCTAGTGCATGAAGGTTTGTATAAAACCTGGAAATCCTTAGCCGGAAAACTTGGAGTAAAGAACTGGATTGTAACTTGGCTACCAAATGGAGTGGAGTAGAAGGGAGTAGCAGTCTTCCAGTTAAGAGGAAGATGGACAATAGAGTACTCCCGTCCGAGGCCAGTCCTTCCGTATATTTTCATGAGTGATAGTGCAGAAGGTATATATGGAGACTGCACTGTGGATCCTAGTTGACCTTCTGAACATGTAATACTTTAACAGGTAATTTTTGAAATAAATTCTCACGAATAATCGGGAATCCAATACACAGGATGACATGATGAACTGTAAAATTACTTCTGTAGGGTATGAATTTCAAGGTAGGAGTACATAATGGTGGTGAAGGTATTATTGAACAAACAGCAGGATGTCTGTGGGTGATCCTATGCATTGAGCTGAAGCTGAATGAATGAGAAGTATGAAGAAAAGTCTAGAAGAACAGCTAAGCATCTATGTATAGGGACAGGTATATGCAGAAACAAAGGAGGGTGCATTAACACTCTTAGAAAGTGCATCTCCAGAAGAGTGTACGCGGAGCAGAAGCAGTTCAGACTATGGAATAATAATGTTATGAATGTTACAGGGCCTGCACTAATACATTCTGTGAGAGTGTACTGTGTGTGTGTGTGTGTGTGTGTGTGTGTGTGTGTGTGTGTGTGTGTTTTTATATATATATATATATATATATATATATATATATATATATATATACATACATACACACACATTCACAGCTAATGAAGAGAAAAAAAGCTAATAAGAGGTGGGTGACTGAAATGGCAGATTTTTCTAAATGCATTTTAGACAGAAATGTTAGTACTGTAACATGGATTATGGAAGAACAAGATGTTAATATTGGAGGTGGTCCTGGAGTGAAACTGCAGGAAGTGCACTTGATGTTGGGGGGGGGGGGGTTGGTTTATATGGGCAATGACAAATATAGCACTGAGAAAGGGGGGGGGGGTGACACCTGAGTAGAGTGACCTAATGACCTATCAAATTACGCTGAAGTGACAGAACCTGCATTTATCTCTTTCTGCCATAACTCCTCAATGTTTGAAATGTGGTACTATTCCGGGATACAGCTATGGAATTTCTGGATAACATCTTGGGGTTAGCTGATTTTCTTTGAATTTACATCTCAGTTTGGATCACAAACCATTGGATGAGTTATTATATAAGGATAGAAGTAACCAAAGGTTTTCAGCTAAAATTTATAGAAAATCTACCTATTCCAGTTCCTTCCTACACTTTCAGAGTAGCCACCCATTCCATCAAAAGAGAGCAGTAGTCAAGGGGACAGTTGGTTAGAGCAGCTAAATGGTATCCTATGAGACAGATTTCAGTGATGAATGTAATAGACTTAAGAGTATGTTCATTAAAAGAGAATATCCAGAGGCACTATTAGACCAAATTATGCTTGAAGTAAGTAGGAAAAGAAGGTTAGGACATTTTAAGTATATCCTTTGGAAAGGGCATGTAGTCAATGAGCATATGGAAATAATTCCACACGATTCTGAAATGAATTCTTCAGGGGAAGTTGCTGTGGGCGGAGACGTTACCATTAGTTTCCTAACCCTGTTCACCATGGATGCCTTAAAGTTGAAGGATATCTTAGTTAAGACTTGGGTATTAATAATGGAAGATAATAACATCTCTAATGTGTTAGGTGTTAGACCTCATATTACATTCAACAAGGAATGCAACCTGAAGGACATGTTAGAAAGGCATTTAAAATTACAATCAAGCACTTGGGGGATGGACAAGTACGGACACTGCCACTATTGCACATTAAAGTAGGGAAGGAGTTCCACATCCATATAAAGCTTACACCATAAAGGATAGATACAACTGTGAAACATCAGGGGTGGTCTACCTTGCCATGTGTGACCAATGCAATGGTTTCTATATCGTGAAAACTGAGCATGCCTTTAAGCAGAGGATTTACGAGCATTAGTATCATATAGCCAAACAAATTTATACTAATGCTTTGGCGAAAAATATAGTGGAAAATCCTACCCACACTTTTAAATACATCATAATTGAACAAGACAGCAAAAATATTAGGGGGGCTGTGGGAATTAAAGTTAGAGGAGCAAGAGGTGTGATGGCAACTAAGAACGAATGCTCACTCCTTCCCAAGGTTAAATACATTTTTTTCAATCAAATGTCTACTGAAATTGAAAGCTTTGGAAAGATAGTAAAACTTTAACTCTTCAGATTTCTGAATTCAGAGTAACTCATTGTTATTTGATGTGTCAAGATGAGCTGTTGTGTAATTACATGCATTAGTTGTTCTATTCTTAGGTCATGGCATAGAATGCAGTCAGATGTTTTACTGCTGATTTTATGGGAAAACTGTGTATCACTTTAATTTTTAAATGATTTTATGATATAATTAGTGACATAATTATTTAAAGAGAGGGATGTTGGGGGAAAGGTTTGTCTGATGAAGTTCACTTTATTTTGGATGAAAGAAAGTGCTTACAGTAAACCTGTTGGAATATAAGGAATACTTGATCTGGCATCTTTGTACTTGGTTTTTGGTTCCTTGTTTTTGCGAGTGGTACTATTCTAGTGTCATTGAGCAAGTTCAGTGAGTAAATTTCAAATGAGTTCTGTTTTTCAGAGTAACAGCTTGAGAAGAAATGTTACAGCGGTAAACACATCCTTTCCACATAAAGTGACATCTGCCGTTTTCATTAAACCAGCCTATTTAGCTACCATTTTATTCCAAAGTACAAAAGCGCAAGGTACAGTATGAATAGCAATGGAATAACCAGTTAGTTAAGTAAAGTCTGCATCTTTTGTAGAAGTGTAGGTGACCTATTGTCCAACTGTTCCTTTATCTGCTTTGTGTTTAGAAGACTGAGAATGAGGCAGAGAAGGAGGGAGAGGAACAGTGCTTGTTTGTTTCCTGGAAGAAAACAAACATGGTGGGATTTGGCAAGGTGTATGAATACACGCATTGTTAGCTTGTCCGTTATCTTACCTTTGCTGTATGTTTGCATTCTAAGGAAGGAATATGGTAAGATGAGAGGTGAAAAATAATGGCATCAGGGCAGTACAGTCTGGTTCAAGTCTGATGTATGAGACTAGAGTCCACGATGACATGTGTACTCCTATAAAAAGAACAGTGCTTAGGACAGACATAGATGGCAGTGAAACAAACATGAAATAAATATTGCACTTGTTTAGTACTTTTTTCATATCCACTTAATTGTTTTTATTGTGTTTGATATGCTAGTTGTCTGCAAGCGGTAGAAAGTTCATGGTGGTTATGAACCCTAGCAGGTTCATTCTCCTGGTGCTATTGTATGTTTATCACAGTGAAGTGTTTTTTTATCTGTGCATTTGATCGTTGTCATTATATGGTATTGTTTTGCTGGTGTAAGGTTCATTTCTAACACTCTTTGTCCATAACTTCCAGAGAAAGTTTGTTCAGTGTTTTTAAAACCCAGTAATAAAGTCCTTAACATTTTCCCCTGAGTCTTCCATCCTGTTTCCTGATTGTGTCTTCTTATTCTCCAATCTCTTATCTGAAAAAAAAATATCGCTTGCACTTTTTTGACACTCCATGTATGTTTAAAATATTATATTAACTGAATGACAGAGGTATTTCTGTTTCTGTCCTGAAAAAGGATCATATGAAACATAAGGAAGAAGTATGTAATGATTCAGTGTGTCCACCACTGAGAGCAGTGGGGACAAACTGAGTGAGTCATGTGTTGTATATGACAACAAATTCCACATCTCTGTATTCTTAGTCTCAAGCCAACTAGTGTCCATAGCTGTTGCAGGTTTACAAAAACAGGTGATTCATTTTTATTTGTACTGTCTTCTTAGTGTTTACATCTATCTGGGTATACTTCCACTTTCCAACTTTTTCAAGTACTTGCTTATATCATTTAATAATAGTTGTCATTATGCCTTTCACAGAGCTTCTGGTACCTTTTGATAATCAATTAACAGTATAATACTGAGAAAGGTTTAATTCCAGAGTTACAAAACAGTACTACTCGCTTACATCATTCACACCTACAGTGCCTTTTAAGTTTGCATCCTTCTAACAACTAGAGAACTCCTTACAGTGTCATGACTTTTGGGGGGTTGGATTTATTATTATCCATGTAACTTGCTAATTAATTATGGGTAATATATGAAAGGTCAAGGTGTATGAAACAAAATAACATGAAAGTGGTTCATCTAGCATGCAGTGCAGTGAAGATATTAGTCCACGTTTGCCACTTGTTAGTCATATTATCAGTCATATTTTCTTAACTGAGAGGGACGCTCATTATCAAAGGGCTTGGTGACAAATGTCATTATGGAAAACAGAAAAATAAATTGCCACTGTCCATGTTTAATGGTTTGTGTGGGAGATGTTGTTACTTTTATGCTAATAATTATGAAAATTTTAGTATTTCTATATGTGTATTAATATTTCCAAAATCATCCAATTTACAAACTTTAACTTATCAAGTAAAGTCAAAGATGATAGAGGAGAAAATTGTCATTCATACGTAACACCGGTGCAACTTGATTAACACAGAGTGTTAGTTATACTGTTAATTATGCAAATAAACTTAGTTTTTCATATTTCTGTAAGTATTCCACAAAACATACTCAGGAAGAAATTTCTTAGAATAGTACAAAACCTTAAGTCTTGCGAACGTTAGTGCTGCTGACACTGTATGTCTGGGTTGTTCAGTTTCCAAGACATGAAAAGTTGTTTCTGAAAAGTTAGAGATAAAAATATTCAGGATTTTTCTGCACTGTAATATATTATGATATTGACTTAAAGACTGTGAATACACTGTCTTTTAATGTTGTAGAGAAGACCTTTCCTGAACATTTGCTGACTGCACCTTTTTAATAGCTTGCACCAGTCACAATATCTTTATATTTGATCTGCCACAATATATTTCCATTTGATTGGTCACAATTTATTTCTATTTGATTGGCTTATGATCTTTAACTTATTTTTGAAAGAATATTCAGGAATCTGTGAATGCACATAGGCTGCCAAAGGTGCTACATTCCACAACTACTAGATGTAAATGAATTAAGTGACCACATACAGGAATGGATGTTCTTCGTGCTTCACTGTTGCAGTCATTACATTTGGGTTATCTGCTTGCAGGTAGCCCTCAGACGGCCTGATTAACAAAGTCTTGGGTCCTGCGTCAGTTGCTGTCCCTTCTTCCATGACGTCAGGTCGTCAGGGTTATAAAGCATACAGCCGATGCCATTACATCAGTCTTTCTTGCCGTGCGGTACCCAAAGCAGAAGCAGTTCGCAAGTCCTGGTTGGCTGACTCCTGAAATTTTCGTTTTCGAGTTTCAGAACCGAAGTCTTCAACTAAAGCCAAGTACCCCGTTGGGGAAACTTTTTCTTGCTCCTTACCGATGTCAGTAAAAGTTAGTAATTGCATTACTTGTGGAAAGCAAATACCTCATAAAGATTTTAATTCGTACATTATTCCTTGCCTAGGCCCTGACCACGACGTACCTTGCTGTCGGTTTTGTGCTTTATTTAATCAGCGCACTATCCATCGTCAGTACATTTTCACTTCTAAATATTTCGGTTCACAGTTTAATTATCCAGAAATGTCATCAGTTAGCCATCCGACTACCAGGATTTCGAAAAAATGCAAAGCTAAAGACAGAGACAGGCTGCCGATGTCCAAAACTGCTGACGATGCTTCTCATAAGCCAGTCGCCAGTTCGCCAGTACTTAGCGAGGTGCTTTCACAGCCCCTGATACCCGCTACTTCTGATTCGCAGGCCTCTACTGAGACCCATTTGTAGTCCGGTATGCCGCGAGATGCTTCAAATATGGAAACCGCGGATGTCTCTACCTTGGATGGGTCCGGAGCCGCTATACAGGCACCGGCTTCTGAGGGTGTATTCAGGCCTACGGACTTGCATATTAAACCGATGCCTCCTTCTTCTCTTCTTCTCCCCCCCTTTCTAAGAGGCCTAGGACTGAAGTGGTTTATGAATCTTCTGATCAGGATTCTGTTTTTTCTGATTATTCTGATTATCTGGATTTGCCCTTATCTACTTATGAGGATTCTGATGCAGACGACTGCATTCCCTCTGCTTCCTCTCCAGAAGATTTTTCTTTTGGGGAAACTTTACATACTCTGAGGGAGCATTTCCACTGGGAAAGCCAGGATTTTTCTGATTCAAAAATGAGGCTTAGGGATTTCTTACTCCTACCTCAGCATAGGCCTTTAGCTATTCCTCCTGTACTAGACATTGTTGATTATGCTTTTTCGGAATCTAGTTTGGCCCCTGATTCCTTGCCTCCTGCTCGCAGAAAACCAGACAGATACTACAGGGTCCCTGAGTCACACAAGTTCCTTTTTTAAAATCCTATTGCGGATCCAGAGACTACTTCATAGGGGCCCAAGGGCATTAAGGCTTCTACTGCTAAAAATCCTACCCCTTCTGATAGAGACACCAGGGCACTGGATAGATGGGGTAAGAAGGTTTACACTTCTGCAACCTTGGCCATTAGGGCTTTAAACTGCCAGTTTCATATGTTAAAGTATTAGCAACATGTTATTGGATTGCTTAAACAGAAAATGATGTTGATTCCTGAATGTGTGGAAAATAAAAAATTAGAGGATTTAATGCATTCTGCTGAACAAGTTGGAAAACATACTTTGCAATGTGGTTTTGATTCATTAGAGGCCTCTTGCAGGGCCGCTGTTACTGGGTCTGGGCTCAGAAGGCATGCTTGGCTTAAGGAACAATCTTTGCCTGATCATGTTAAAGCTAAATTGTTGGATGCTCCATTAAATCAGGACCGCCGGTTTGGCAACAAGGCTGAGGAAGTTCTTAAAAAGATGGAAGATAAAGCTAAATCTATGCAAACTGTTAAGAGTTCTTACAAGTTCAGTCTCCTAGATTTAGTAGGCAGTGGCCCTCTAAGAATTGGTCCTTTCCACCCCTTCCAGGTCTTCTCAAGCCAAACCCAGACACAGCAAAAACCCCAGGTTTCAGTCCCAGGGGACACACAGGACTAAGCAGTGGGGGGCCTCCACTACCAAATCTGGGAGTAATAAGACTCCCCCCTATGGTAAACTGTCTCAATGACTTCCTTTTAAAATTTCCAAGCACTTATCAACTGACTGCCCCTTTGGGGAGAAAGATTGCTCTTCATGCAAAGAACTGGGAACTCATTACCCAGGACAAATGGGTTTTAAATATAGTGTCCCAGAGATACAGATTTCACTTCCACACATTGCCAACACCAAGCGGGTGTACAGACCCACCCCCAAATCAGTGGGCAGAGGCCCAAAAGCAAGTACTTTCTCTCTTAAGCATGGGGGCTATTCAACTGGTACCAGAAGAGGAAAAGGGACAAGGTTTCTACTTGAGACTTTTCCTGGTACCCAGAAAAGACAATTCATGGCATCCTATCCTGGACCTGTCTACTCTAAACACCTTTTTGGAGATTCCAAAATTCAAGATGCTGACTTTTCACCAATTACTTCCTGTGCTAGGCAAAGATGCCTGGTTGACGACACTAGATTTAAAAGAAGCATACCTGCACATCCCAATCAGGGAATCATGCAGACGATACCTACGCTTCAAATCAGTTCTCTGCACTGCCCTTTGGCTTATCTACTGTGCCCAGGGTATTTACAAAGTGCCTAGCTCCAGTTATTGCATTTTGCAGGCAAAGAAATATTCAAATATACCCATACCTGGACAATTGTCTAATTCAGGCAGAAAGCCAGGACATACTTTTGAATCATTTGGCCTTTGTACAAAGGGTTCTAACTTGTCTGGGGTACACCATAAACGAAAAGAAATCACACCTGGTTATCCTGTCAACAAATTATATTCCTGGGAGCAAGCTTGAATACAACTTCCCAGATGGCCTACCTCACGCCAGAAAAACAAATTCATTTGACAACCTACTTCAAACAAGTGGCCATAAAAACCCTGCTATCTGCACGACAAATACTGCAAGCCTTGGGGTTCGTGGCCTCCTGCATTCTTCTAATTCCATATGCAAGACTATATATGAGGAAACTACAGTGGTATCTGAAAAGCCTATGGTGTCAACATTCTCAAGCTCTAGAAGCAATGATTCCTATCATACCTTGCCTATGCCTAGAGTTCCTTTGGTGGGCAGAGGCCTGCCACCAAAACAAGGGATTACCATTCACTCCACCCCTGCTGCCCAAACCCTAACAACAGATTCATCAGACTGTGCATGGGGGCTCACCTGGCAGGGAAGTGCATTCAGGGCAAATGGAACCCAAGTCAAATGCACCTGCATATCAATCAAAACGAAATGTTAGCTGTACAAAATGCTCTGACAGCCTTCAAGAACTACATTCTTCCAGGACAATTAATGATAAAGACAGACAACACCATTGTTATGTGATACATAAACAAGCAGGGGGGTACACATTCTTACCCCCTCTGCAGACTAGCCATGGCATTGTGGAACACAGCCTTGAACTACCAAGTGCACCTACAAGCTCAATTCCTGCCAGGAAAATTAAATACACTGGCAGATGGACTAAGCAGAAACCTCATGGACCCACATGAGTGGAAACTGGAACCAAGGATTTTCAGCATGTTGACAAGCAAATGGGGGAGCCCAGATATAGACCTTTTTGCCTCTCCCCAGAACTACCAATTGGACATATTTTGCACAAGGCTCCCCACAAACAAGCCTGGAAAGTGGATGCTCTGTCCTTCAGCTGGAAAAACCTATCAGTCTATGCCTTCCCCCCTCTGCCTCTGCTCTCCAAAGTACTACTAAAAATCAAACAGGACAAACCAAGGATGATTTTGATTTCTCCAGACTGGCCACGCCAA
The DNA here is from genome assembly GCF_019279795.1 of Protopterus annectens. Taxonomy (NCBI): domain Eukaryota; kingdom Metazoa; phylum Chordata; order Ceratodontiformes; family Protopteridae; genus Protopterus; species Protopterus annectens. The sequence goes on along the minus strand of NC_056733.1, from coordinate 1,347,409,843 downwards.
CACTGGTACCCGTTCCTGCGCAGTGTGTCACGGTTATCCCCATGGCACCTGCCTCAGACTCCTTACCTGTTGTCTCAGCAGGAGAACCAGATTCTGCACCCTCAGCTTCTAACATTGAACCTTGCAGCCTGGCTAATTACATAATCTCTCCATTACCATCCCTCAGTAAACCTGTGTTGGATATCATTTTAGAGGCAAGGAGGCCTAGCACTAGAAAATCCTATGTTGAAAAGTGGAAAAGATTTTGTGCCTGGAACCAATCTCTAGGGATAAGCACAGCAGCACCCAGTTTACCCCAGACTTTGCAGTACATAACTGAGATGCTTCACAAGGGCCTGTCTTTTTCCTCCATTAAAATCCACACCTCAGCCATTTCAGCTCATTATAACACAGAACCCCCCATCTTCTCTCATCCACTGCTCAAGCAGTTCCTCAGAGGGGCCAAAAATTTGAGACCACCCAGGAGAGCTCCAACCCCAGCCTGGGGCCTTAACTTTGTTTTGGAGAAACTCGCTCTACCTCCTTTTGAGACGGCTGCTACTGCAGACTTAAAATTTATTTATTGGAAAACAGATTTCCTTTTAACAATCACTTCAGCTAGAAGGGTATCTGAATTACAGGCCCTTATGGCAGTGGAGCCTTTCATCATCTTTCAAGCAGACAGGGTGTCCCTCAGAATCAATCCATCCTTCATGCCCAAGGTGGTATCCAGTGTGGATCTTAATCAGTCCATTCATTTGCCAACCTTCTTTCCCAATCCACAGAACAAAGGGGAATGGATACTGCATTCCTTAGATGTGCACAGACAACTCAGATTCTACTTGGACAGGACTAAACCTCAAAGGAAATCTGAACAACTGCAGGTAGCATTTGCTGCAGGGGCAGAGGGGAAGGCTATTTCAAAGCAAACCATTTCTAAATGGATAGGACATTGCATACATTTCTGCTATAAACACCATGGAAAACCTATCCCCCAGGGGATCAGACCTCATTCCAAAAGGGCTGCATCTACCTCTACAACCTTTCTCAGAGGCATCCCTAACAGGGACATCCTAGAAGCTGCTACCTGGAGTTCTGTACATATTTTCACCAAGCATTATCATTTGCCAATTTTCTCTAAATCCAGAGCTGGCTTTGCCACTGTAGTCTTGCAGGGCCTTATAGCTGGTCCTGGTCCTAATGCTATCTAAATTCCTCCTCCCAACCATAGCTGTGGGACTCTTCCCAAATGTAATGACTGCAACAGTGAAACACGAAGAACATAGTACAGTTGTGCACACTTACCATAAATGTAGATGTTCGAGTGTGTTCACTGTTGCAGTCCTGGTTACCCTCCCTCCTGCCCTCTAACTTCTTTTGGCTATACCTCTACTTTCCTTTACTATGCTTAAAAGCCTTTTTGGTGTATTTGCTTTTTTGTTGGAGGTATATCATTGTACTTTTATATTTAATTGCTTCCCATTAGGGGGGCACCTGACACCTGGGACAAGAAAAACTGATGTAATGGCATCGGCTGCGTGCTTTATACCCCTGACGAAGAAGGGACAGCAACCAATGCAGGACCCAAGACTTTGTTAATCAGGCCGACTGAGGGCTACCTGCAAGCAGATAACCCAAATGTAATGACTGCAACAGTGAATCACTCGAACATCTACATTTATATTAAGTGTACACAACTGTACTTTTCCAGGCCGGAAGGGATGTGTGTTTCTTTGGCAGTGGTAGCTGTTATAAAGTATGCAGAAAATGAAGAGTCATTAATTAAGTTTGCTGTCATAAATACAAGCATCTGCAGAAAAATACTTAATGTTATTCATTTGAATTCTTGAAAATATTTATTTCTCATATTTTTATCAGACATTTTATCCAGAGAAATGAACTGATTGTCTAGTTACATTTTTCTAAGTAGTATTTTTATTAGGATACACAAGGGGAGCTGCATTCAGGAGATGAACACAAATCAGCATTTAAAACCCTTACACAGATTTGTGCATAAGCACCATGATAGCATACAGTTTAGGACAAAGTTTGTTGGTGGCTTATATTCACAGGAAGTCTTTTTTTTTTATTTGTTTTGGGATTTTGAAGGTTCTCAGCTAATGCATCACCTAAGCCGGGCTGCATCATATAATCTTAACAAAGTGAAGTTCACAAAAAAAGTATAATTTGGTTGTCAAAGTTTGAGAATTAACGATGAAGTTGCCATCTACTAGGCAAAATAATTTATTATGCCTTAATGGACAGCTTACTGATCTTGATTCCAGAAGGCCAGTTATGGAATAAGTCACATTCAGTGGGGCAGCAACAGGCAAGGAATGTTAGGCCTCAGCAAGAGGATTAGCTGCCTCAGCAGAAGGTTTGGGCATCTCAGCAGGAGGATTAGGTACCTCTGCAGGAGGAGTAAGTGCCTCAGCAGGAGGATTCGGTACCTCTGCAGGAGGAGTAAAGTACCTCAGCAGGAGGTTTGGGCATCTCAGAAGGAGGATTAGGTACCTCAGCAGGAGGAGTAAGTACCTCAGCAGGAGGTTTGGACATCTCAGCAGGAGAATTAGGTACCTCAGCTGGAGGATTGGGTACCTTGGCAGGAGGATTAGGTACCTTAGCAGGAGGAGTAAGTACCTCAGCAGGAGGTTTGGGCATCTCAGCAGGAGGATTAGGTACCTAAACAGGAGGAGTAAGTACCTCAGCAGGAAGTTTGGGCAACTCAGCAGGAGGTTTGGGTACCTTAGCAGGAGGCTTGGGTACCTCAGCTGGAGGAGTGGTTACCTCAGCAGGAGGATTAGGTACCTCAGCAGGAGGTTTGGGCATCTCAGCAGGAGGATTAGGTGCCTCAGCAGGAGGATTAAGTGCCTCATCAGGAGGTTTGGGCACCTCAACAGGAGGACAAGGCCTCAGCAGATTGCGGTGGAACCATGTACGTCACTACCTCATGGAGAAAAGGCAGTAAGTGGGACAGCATTTCTTATGCTTAGGCACACATACATATGCACATTCAGTGCTGCTCTTAGCACTATAATGAAAATAAAATGAAACATTTGCCAGAGTAGCAGACTGAAACTCGCTTCATCACCTGACTCAACTGACTAGACACATTTTCCTGTATATCTATGCTAATGAAGCTTGCTGAGTCCTACAGCAAACAAGCAAATGAAACCAGTGTTTATAGTGTTAACACTCATACCAAAAGTCTCTTTTATAGCCGGCTAGTTTGTTGAGAGCCAGGTGCTAAAATAACAAGTTTCATTCACATACATAATGCTTTAGATAGCACTTAGATTAAAAGAATGTTCATGATCAGAAAGACAACAAAAGGAAAAAAAAAACATTAAGCAAGCAACCCATCCCTAAACTCCATCTGAGTGTTTTCTCCAAACTTACCTTCCCTAAATATACTGACTGTAAGACTGCATGCTCATAGGGGAAAGAGCATGTCCCAGGCTGTAATCCTTACATTTAGAGCACACTGTCAGGTTTTCAGTCGCAGTTAACAAAAGTGTCATTTGTCATTTCATCCAATGAGATTTTTGCTGTCAGGATTTTGCCCTTTCTTCAAGGTGCACAAGTATTGGAGTTTAATTCTTTATGAACACGTACATGGAGGTGGAAGAGTGACCACACAGGAAAAGAGACCTTCCTGAAAAGTGAAACACTTGTTTTATTTTCATAAGCTTGATTTTTGAGGAGCTGACTGTAAACATATTGGCATAGAGCTCTGCAATTTTGCTTGAAAGTCCAGTAAATAAAAAGTCTGGAAGCTTCTTAACTTAAGATGCATAACCATGAAAGTATGTGACTTGCACTCCCTGAAACAAAGTACTCCTAACAAATTAAAAAATCTGTCTTTAAAGTTGTTATGAATAAAATGAAGGCATAGATGGTAAGTAAAACATATACACTAGTGGCTGAATTTTGATGCTTTTTGATGGCTATAACTTGAGTTATTTATACTGCTATGAAACTACAAAATATAGTAACATTAAGTGACTGTGAGTGGAGAAGCAACTGTCTTTTGTATTTTATTCAGGTAACTGTACAGATGTCACATTTCCTGACTTTTACACATTTTGTTTATACTTTCTTTTTCATTGTTCAGGTCGAAGAGCAAAAGCGTCCTGGATCAGCACAGGTGAAGCGTCATGCATCCCTACATAATGAAAAGTGTCATCGGGTGGACCCTCAAGTCAAGGTCAAACGTCACGGCTCAAGTAAGAGACACAAGATGGTTGTGCTGCTTGTGGGGTGGAGTATGGAGACATCTCCAGAAATGTTAATATTGATCAGTGATGGAAATTTTAAAAGTAACAGAAGATAAAAAATGTGAAGGACATGCTAGTACCGTTACAACTCCATCAGTAAAAGCATGCAAAAACTGAACATGCTGCCCTCATTGTCCATATTTTTACTATTCTTTGCATGAAACTTTTTAAAAGTAAATGTTCCCTTTTCTGAAACATAAGTACTTGAATCAAAGAAATTTGAGCATATTATTTTATATGTGTAGCTTTCTTGTTCCACGTTGTTTAAGAAATGATAAAGGCATTTTTTTTTTTCACAAAAAAATTTGTAACCTCGGAGATGACTGCCTAAGGCAGTAGAGGATATGGAGAGTGCAGGAGTCCATATACCATTGCAATGCCTGATGCCAATTTTTTTTTTGTAATTGAACTTTAAGGCACACTTCACTGAGGCCTAAGCACGTTCAGTGCATACTGTTAATGCTAATTAATATCCGACAGCTTAAAAGCAGCACTGAATTTGAGAACATCATATTGTATTTATGCACCTGACTACATATCTTCATAAAATCAGTTGTGCAATCTGCAGTAGTAATTGCATCGTCTCTAGTAATCCCATCTGTCAAAATTATAGACTATGTCTCATTAATCCAGTCCTACTCTTCTGTCAAGAACATAGCATCAGGTGCTGCTGTTAAAGTGGACATCCCTTTGACCATATTCACATTCTGTGCTGAAATCTCCTTTGCAATGTATTTCTGTCTCCCACTAATTGACATTACACATGCAAGGTCTTTTTCAGCTTTGTGACCACATTTAAATGATAAACCAGCCTTTATAAGGTTTGTTTACATCAAACACAGGCAGTGTATTCCATAATTAGATGACATTCACTACTTCCAGTGTTAAAGTTGCACAAACAAGAATAGTTTTTAAGACACTTAGAATTTACTTTCATACAAACCTCCAGTCTGCACAGGTAACACAACCAAGACTTACACTTAGAAAATACAGTCACTACCATAAATAGTCTGTTGCTGTAGTTTGCCATAAAGATGGTGTGGCTGCAAAAAATCTGCCATAAACTGTTACTGCTGTAAACGCTCCAAGCAAAAGACATAGCTACAGGCTTAACACTACTCTCAGGGAAAAAGTACTAAGGCAGTGAGTGAATTACAGCATGGAACAGAGCACTGATGTACAAAAGAAAAGGTGGGTCAATCAGTCAACCAAGATACTCATCAATTCTGAAAGTTAAACTAGTTTGATCTTCTTTGCTAGTAAGTGACGTATGCTTGACAGTTTTTGAGAAGTAAACTAGACTATTAGAAGGCTAGTTTAGTAAAATCCTCCATGATGACTACCATAGAATAAAGGCTGGTTTAAGTAAACTTAAAAATCCCTGGGGCAGAAACAAGGTATAGTAAACTGTGTCCTCAGAAATGAGAATTGTCCAAGGTTTGATCTTAATTTTACTGTGAATACAGTGTTCAGTAGTGTCGTAACTGAAATCAGCAGAAAATTAGATAACACTCAGGACACTCATGTCAGCAACACGAGTACAGGCTGGCTGTTTTCAGATGTGTAATATAGTAGCAAAGTCTGAGCAACCATATACAAGCAGCAAGGTGATAACAGTGAATTCCCCAAATAGTGACCCAAGCAAAAGGGGCCAGGATGATAAGGAACAGATGTAGTACTCTACTATACTTGTAACAGCAAGGAATAATTTTCAAGATTTGTAGATTGTGTGGAAAAAGCAAAGCAATGTGCTATAAGTACAGTAACAAACAATGTGATGCATTCACTTCACAAATAGCTATTTAATTTAAATATGCGTATTCTTCCCAGCTTTAGTCCATCAGTCAGCAGGAGTAATGCATTTCATGCCATTCCAGTCTAAGCTGCTCACTTAGCTGTAACAACAAAACTGGTTTGCCTTCTCAGAGTAAGACTGCAGCTTATATATATATATATATATATATATATATATATATATATATATATATATATATATATATATATATATATATATATTTTTTTTTTTTTTTTTCTATCAGCAAAGGTCAGAAGCACAAAGGAGCAAACCTCCAAAACACCTAAAAAAAAAGAAAGATTGCACATAACAGCAAATGACAAATAACCTGCACACATCATTACTGAGCACAGGATCAAACCCCAGTGCAGTAAAATTCCCATTAAGACTGCAGGGATCTGTTCAAGTGTGGCATCTAACTAAGAAAGCACTTCGTTTGAATGAGTAAAGGTGCACTCAAGAGTATCAGAAAACAGCACCAATGTCAGTTATTTTCATTGTAAAATATTTACATTGCTTTATATGTAAAATATTTACAATGCTTTATATTTGCTTTATATATGCTACATTTATGGGTACTAGACCACACCCCACTTTTTTAAACCAATCAGTAACACCTTGCCACTCAACAGCACCACCCTCAACCTGATACCACCAGTCCTCTAACTCTACTATTCCTTTTGCCTAAGTGTCAAGTACCATTCAGTAGCTATGCTATCACCCAAAATAGTCTTATTAACTCTACTTCTACCCCTGTTACTCATCCCATATCTCCTAACCACCTACGAATGTCAGGGTCACCCAGGTTTCCACTGCCCTAAATTCCAAACATCCATCCCATCTACATCAGATAATAATGCACCCTTACTCACTCCCCTCATGCTTACCTCCTTAACCCCTAAAATACTACCATCTTACTAGACCTAGTTACATTAGTCATAAATCTAGACACTGTTACAAAACTTTATTCAAAATCTTAAAACTCATACTCAGGATACACTACAACCTCACAAAGGATGGCGACATCCACTTAAACCCTGGTCCATCCCCACCTGTTGACCCTAATCCCCCTACTATATCCCCTACCACCATAGCTCCAACAAATAGACCTCCTAACTCACTGCTGGCCTGCCTTCTAAACATTAGATGCATAAATAACAAAACTCAGCACCTACATGCCCTCTTAGCTGTTTATTCCCCAGGTATATTATGCCTAACAGAAACGTGGCTATAGCCTGCCACCAAGAACCGTGAGATTCTGCCACCAGGATATAGTATGTTTCGACTAGACTATACCACCAGAAAGGCTGGTGGGGTAGCCATACTTTACAAGTCTACCCTGTCTGTCAGCATAAACACCCAACAACCACCCCAGTTCAATAATGCTGAAATTCTTATCTCAAAACTACAAATTAATACAAACAAAAATGTAAACATTGTCTGTGTCTACATTCCCCCAGGGAGGAACACAGAAAACTTAGAAGACTTCTTATATTGGTTATCCAATAACTACCTCCAAGAAACAATTGTTCTTGGGGATTTCAACATTGACTGGAACACTAGCTCTTGTGAAACCCCCACAACCCACATAAACCTCTATGGATTTACTCAAATCATAATCTCCCCCACCAGGACAATAAAACACGGTAACAAGGAAAGTACCCTAGATTGGATAGTTATCAATACCCATCTTCAATCTTATGAATTAGGCACTTTGCCTGATGATCTAAGTGACCACTGTCTCACCTACTTAATCAAGCTCAAAGTAGACTGCTCCTACCAACCCACCTATAGAACATTAAGAAACAACAAGAATTTTATTCTCACTAAGTTTCAAAATGAACTTAAGGCAACTGGTCAGTACTAAAAAGTCTCCCCCTAGATGAAGCAGTAGCATAGTTTAACAACAAATTCCGTGCTATTCTTAACTCTCATGCTCCCAGACGCTGTATTAGAACCAAAGTTAATATTGCACCATGGCTTTCTAAAGATACCAAAACCAAAATTTCACTCAGAAACAAAGCATGGGCCACCTACCGAAAAACAAAAGCACCACATGATCAACTGAGATTCAGACAGCTAAGGAATGACACCAACAAATCCATAATTTAGACAAAAAGAACCACTACTACCATCTACTGCAAAAACACCAAAGCAAACCTCAAAAGTTCTGGGCAGGAATAAGCAAACTACTCCACTCAGGTCAAACCGCCACTCCACCCCCCTCAGCTTCCCAACAAAAATCCCCAGTAGACATTGCTAATAACTTCAACAGCTTCTTCACAGAGACTATCCAGTCTCTAGCCAGCCAACTCTCTCCCAATGGCTCTAATTCTAATGTAGCCACACCCAGTACCCAAACATACTTTACCTTCCAACCTGTTCCTACTCAACTTATTCATGCCCTACTTAAGAAACTAAGACCCACCACCCTGGCTGCCGACCTCCTCCCAGCAGACTATCTGCAAAAGGCTGCTGACACCATAGCATACCCCATCTCAATCTTGATCAACAGAGCTATATCTGAAGCTACTGTACCCACTATACAGAAAATCTCCCATGTCATACCTCTCCATAAAGGAGGCAGTACCACTGAACTGTCAAACTTTAGACCCATAGCTATTCTGTCACCTCTAGCTAAAATTATGGAGAAGTGTGTACACATAAAGCTCATGCACTACCTCACACAGAACAAGCTGTTGTCCAACTTTCAGCATGGCTTTAAGCCAGTCCACAGTACTACTTCTGCCCTCCTCTCTTTCTCTAACGTCATTAACCACAACCGCAATAATAACAAACTATCCTCAGCACTCTTTCTAGATCTATCCAAGGCTTTTGACATGGTTGCTCACAAAATGCTTATAAATACCTTGAAGGCCTTCTCCTTAAACAACCATGAACTCCAGTGGTTTCAATCTTGCCTGCACTGCAGGCAACAGGCAGTCCTATGGCAGGACAAGCTATCATCTCACCTACCCATCACATTAGGAATCCCCCAGGGCTCGATACTAGGACCCCTTCTTTTCTCCATCTTTATGAAACGACCTTCATTCAGTCATCTCAGATGCTACATGCATACAATATGCGGATGACTCCTCCTTGATTTGTTCTGACACCGCACCAGCTACTTTATTCACATTAACTCAAAATACCTTCAGTACAGTGGAAAAATGGCTCTCCAGTTAACATCTAATCCTAAACCCCAACAAAACTAAGTTGCTTCTCTTCTCCCCCACATGCAGGACCCCCTGCCATCCTTCACCATAACTGCTAACAATGGCACTACCATCTCCCCAGAAGCCCAAACTAAACTACTGGGTGTCATAGTTGATAACAACCTGATGTTTGATGTGCACATATCAATCAAACTTGGCTCTCTTTACAGAATCAAACCTTTCATTACCCCACTTGCTAGAACTGCAATTGCCCATTCCCATCTGCTATCAACTCTTCTCTACGCCTCACCTCTATTCTCCAACTTAAACAAAACAGATCTTAATAAACTATCATCCTGCTGTAACCACATTGCCAGATTTGCTACTGGCACAGCCTACCAGACACACCACTGTCACAACCTAAATCATCTAGGATGGCTTGACCTGCCAAGCCTACTGCAGTTCAACCAGCTAATAGTGGCACATAAAGTCCTTTACCAACCAGAAAATACACCTGCACTAAAAAATATTATCAGCCCCTACACTAGCACCCAGCCACTGCGATCATCCACTAGACTCTTAGTTCAAACATACAAATCCAACTACTCAGCTGGGGACTCTCTGTTTGCCAACTCTTTTTGAAAAGTATGGAACAGACTCCCAGTTGACTTGACCCTAGAACCCTCACTAACTCAATTCAAAAACAAACTCAAGAAATACTTCAAAACTCATTGGTGATGTCCTTGCACTAACCCCGACTAGTGACCTCTCTATTTCTTAGGTGCCTTACCTTCAACTACTTCTAAATTTTCTACCACTCCACTTCAGGAAGGGTCAATTGTATAACTGCTGCTCAGTGTGTCTTAAACCAGAATGTAATGTTATGTATGTTTAACTTGAAAATAATTTTATGTTTTGTAAAGTGTTTTATAATAAGTTAGTACTATATGTGCTAAATGCTGGTATTGCTTATGTCTGTAATCTGCTTGAAACTAGCATTTTCTAAATGTTTAATGTGAATTATTATCTTGGAGCTTTTCTCCCTGGGCCTTCGCTGAAAATGGACATGTATCCAGTCAGACTAGCCCGGTCAACAAATGTAAAATAAAATAAGTAAATATTTGTTTATGACAATATTAACATATAGGTTCATAGGTTCATAGGTAATGTCAGCATTAATCAGTCCTATGTCACACTTTTAATATTATTTTAAACAGTGGGGCAGTTTTTTGAGTTCTAGTATGGTTTTTATGGAGCAATAATAGCCTTGTTGCTTTATTTTTAACATTTTTCACTGTATTTCCACCTTAGCAGGTATAGCTATGGTTTTCAGCCTATTTAGTTGTTCACTTGTAGATTTATACACATGTTCATTAATATCATGATATGTTTTTTACACACAAACCTGATCGAGTATTTATTTGGTATGAAATTGATCTTTGTTAAAAGTGTTTTAGTTTATAAGCATATTAAAATCTGGGTTTGACATGGCCTTATATGTCAGTGGTAGATCTCTGAGCGGTAAGCGGTATGAGACTGAATAAAGCTGGAGTTCTTTCAGTCGGGCAGCATAAGACATATTTTTGAGACCCTTTATCCTTTTGGTGAGGAACTTTTGGGGCCTTTCAAGCTGCAGCAGGTGTCTGGTCAGATACATTCGAACGGGCATTGTACTCAATCATAGGTCTAATGAGTGATGAGTACAGGGGACGATGACCTCCCTTGATCTAGATGTGAATCCTTCATGATCAGGTGGGCGATATAGAAGGTTTTCCTAACTACTTTAGCAACATGAGTGTCAAACGAAAGACTACTGTCAACTTGGGTCCCCAGATCCCTGATGACTTTTTCTGTGCTCAGTGGATTGTCACCTATATGGTAGCTAGGGGTAACCTTGTTTTTCCCGAAGGGTATGACTATGCATTTTTTGGCGTTTAACTTCAGGCCATGGCTCTGGCACCAGTTATCCGTTTCTGTGAGGCCCTTCTGGAGGATATCTGTGTCAGATGTGTTTTCGACTATGGCGCCCATATACTATTAGTATGTAATGTCAGCATTAATCAGTCCTATGTCACACTTTTAATATTATTTTAAACAGTGGGGCAGTTTTTTGAGTTCTAGTATGGTTTTTATGGAGCAATAATTATTAAGCAGATCCCCGGAGCCTTATTGCTTTATTTTTAACATTTTTCACTGTATTTCCACCTTAGCAGTTATAGCTATGGTTTTCAGCCTATTTAGGTGTTCACTTGTAGATTTATACACATGTTCATTAATATCATGATATGTTTTTTACACACAAACCTGATCAAGTATTTATTTGGTATGAAATTGATCTTTGTTAAAAGTGTTTTAGTTTATAATTATTAAAATTTATTCTGATAGATGTCTAGTGGTAGATCTTTTCGTTAGTTAATTAGCTCGTCTTTTTGTTAGTGGTAATTTCTTAATTAACAAAGTTTGGATTAGTAGGTTAGCCTTAATAAGCTGTTCTTATATATTTTAATTTGTCTCTGTCTAGTTTCAGTTCTAATGTAGCACAGTCTCAGTTTACACTATGGTGTTAAGGGGGAAGGGAGACTTGGTTAAAGGAATGAGTTTAATAACAGAACCACCCTCTGTTACCACTCCCTTGCTCCAAATAACCTAATTATATATAAATAATGAATGCTTGTGATGCTTTTCATTATACTCAACTAGGATCGCTTGTTTGTGTGTTTCAATAAAAGATATTCCATTTTTAACTCAATTGTGGACTACCTACTATTTTCTATTTTATTATTTTGTAGTACATATTTTACAGTTCGATTTTTATTAGTGAACTAGGTGCATAACATATTTATAAGAGTGAAGTTCACACCCTTCACAATGCGAAGTTTCTGCTCAGTTTGTTTTTGACCCAGAATAGGTTGCATACTGGATTTTCTGAGACTTCGAGGAATACCACAGATGTTTTTAGGGTTGACATTATACTCTAATAGATTAATTAGAGAAGTGGGATTTTTTTTTATCAAGGCTTGTCCAAGACCACTAAGTTATAACTTTTTAGTTAGGGCCATATACATTGAAAACAGGGGATAATGGGATTCATACCCAGCTTTCTAGCTTTGCTATCTCTCAACTTAAGCACATGTTCTACCTCATAAAATATTAAACAGTGATGTAGTTTATTTCATCTTGTTCATAGTTTCATAGGTGTTTACTAGGCTAACGACCACACGAGTCTTTTTAAGACTAGCCATGCATCTCAAATCTCTGAGAAGTTTTGGTACCCTTGATAAGTGTAAGCAGGGGCTTGGGAGATTTAACATTTACAAGCGGGGGCATGAGAAATACACCATTTACAGGTTGCCTGTGTCTATTAGAGACATAGGTGCCAAACCAGGGATGACTTTCTTGTTCCCTATCCAATTGTCCAAGTTGCACTTGAATTGGGTTAGGGAGGAACTCTGTTTCACATGAATGGGGAGCCTGTTCCAGAGACAGGGTAGTCTCTGGGATACTTACTTGTCTCTCCAGCAGTGTTTATATCACAGGCAAGGTTTAAATCTTTAGAATGGGTAATTCTGGTGCTGTTTGTTTTGTGGATATGTAGGAGGTCCATCAGAGTGGGGTCTAATAATGCCCTGTATGCTATGCTAGGCATAGATCTCCCCTCAGCACCCTGTAGGAGACAGAATACAAGGAGAGGACCATGAGGTGGTCTTCATAGGACATTTTACGTATGCCAAGTATTGTATGTTCCATTTGTTGGATGTGCCTGGTCAGGTATATACCAAAGGGGGAATTGTACTCAATGACAGGTCTGATGAATACTGAATACAGTGGAGCAATGACTTCATTGGACCTAGATGCCATACCTTTGTTTATAAGTTGTGCAACATAGAATGATTTCCTCGCTACTGCAGACACATGATGGCCAAAGGATAGATTACTGTCTATGTGTGTCCTATGTCCCTGACAAATGGGTCAGCTCTAAAGGGTGTGTTATCAATATGATAGTTACAAGGGGTTGATGACTTCCCAAAGATACCATTATGCATTTATTGGCAGTTAGTTTTAGTCCATGGCTCTGACACCAGTTGTTTGTCTGTTAGCCCTTCCTGGAGAACATTTGTGTCTGTGTGGGATTCAGTGACAGCTCCTAATTTGCAGTCCTCTACAAATTTAGTCAGCCAGAGACCATTTACATTAGCTTTTTCTTCACAGAAGTAAATGCCAAAAAGGAGCAGTTCAAGACCGATCCCTGAGGGACTCTTATTTGTGACTAGCCTCTTTGTAGAGGTGGACTCCCCAGTTCTGACTTACTGGGTCCTGTCTGTGAGCTAGTTGGCTACCCATTGGGTAACATACATGTTTGTACATGACCTCTTGAGTCTGTCAATAATGGCCGAGTGGAGTACTGTGTCAAATGCCTTGGCCAGGTCAAGGTGGGCAGTGTGAACCATTTTGTTGTGTCTTGCTCAGAATTTTGTAGCATGACAGTGGTAGTCCTGGGAATCAAGTAAAGGTCGAAAATCTAACAGTGGTAGTCCTGGGAATCAAGTAAAGGTCGGACATCTAACAGTGGTAGTCCTGGGAATCAAGTAAAGGTCGAAAATCTAACAGTGGTAGTCCTGGGAATCAGGTAAAGGTCGAGCATCTAACAGTGGTAGTCCTGGGAATCAAGTAAAGGTCGAACATCTAACAGGGGTAGTCCTGGGAATCAAGTAAAGGTCGAGCATCTAACAGTGGTAGTCCTGGGAATCAAGTAAAGGTCGAGCATCTAACAGTGGTAGTCCTGGGAATCAAGTAAAGGTCGAGCATCTAACAGTGGTAGTCCTGGGAATCAAGTAAAGGTCGAACATCTAACAGTGGTAGTCCTGGGAATCAAGTAAAGGTCGAACATCTAACAGTGGTAGTCCTGGGAATCAAGTAAAGGTCGAAAATCTAACAGTGGTAGTCCTGGGAATCAAGTAAAGGTCGAGCATCTAACAGTGGTAGTCCTGGGAATCAAGTAAAGGTCGAGCATCTAACAGTGGTAGTCCTGGGAATCAAGTAAAGGTCGAACATCTAACAGTGGTAGTCCTGGGAATCAAGTAAAGGTCGAACATCTAACAGTGGTAGTCCTGGGAATCAAGTAGAGGTCGAGCATCTAACAGTGGTAGTCCTGGGAATCAAGTAAAGGTCGAGCATGTAACAGTGGTAGTCCTGGAAATCAAGTAAAGGTCGAACATCTAACAGTGGTAGTCCTGGGAATCAAGTAAAGGTCGAGCATCTAACAGTGGTAGTCCTGGGAATCAGGTAAAGGTCGAGCATCTAACAGTGGTAGTCCTGGGAATCAAGTAAAGGTCGAGCATGTAACAGTGGTAGTCCTGGGAACCAAGTAAAGGTCGGACATCTAACAGTGGTAGTCCTGGGAATCAAGTAAAGCTGAAGCATGTAACAGTGGTAGTCCTGGGAATCAAGTAAAGGTCGAGCATGTAACAGTGGTAGTCCTGGGAATCAAGTAAAGGTCGAGCATCTAACAGTGGTAGTCCTGGGAATCAGGTAAAGGTCGCGCATCTAACAGTGGTAGTCCTGGGAATCAAGTAAAGGTCGAGCATGTAACAGTGGTAGTCCTGGGAACCAAGTAAAGGTCGGACATCTAACAGTGGTAGTCCTGGGAATCAAGTAAAAGTGAAGCATGTAACAGTGGTAGTCCTGGGAATCAAGTAAAGGTCGAGCATGTAACAGTGGTAGTCCTGGGAATCAGGTAAAGGTCGAGCATCTAACAGTGGTAGTCCTGGGAATCAAGTAAAGGTCGAGCATGTAACAGTGGTAGTCCTGGGAATCAAGTAAAGGTCGAGCATGTAACAGTGGTAGTCCTGGGAATCAAGTAAAGGTCGAGCATCTAACAGTGGTAGTCCTGGGAATCAAGTAAAGGCCGAGCATCTAACAGTGGTAGTCATGAGAATCAAGTAAAGGTCGAGCATCTAACAGTGGTAGTCCTGGGAATCAAGTAAAGGTCGAGCATGTAACAGTGGTAGTCCTGGGAATCAACTAAAGGTCAAGCATCTAACAGTGGTAGTCCTGGGAATCAACTAAAGGTCAAGCATCTAACAGTGGTAGTCCTGGGAATCAAGTAAAGGTCGAGCATCTAACAGGGGTAGTCCTGGGAATCAGGTAAAGGTCGAACATCTAACAGTGGTAGTCCTGGGAATCAGGTAAAGTTCGAACATCTAACAGTGGTAGTCCTGGGAATCAAGTAAAGGTCGAGCATCTAACAGTGGTAGTCCTGGGAATCAAGTAAAGGTCGAGCATCTAACAGTGGTAGTCCTGGGAATCAGGTAAAGGTCGAACATCTAACAGTGGTAGTCCTGGGAATCAGGTAAAGGTCGAACATCTAACAGTGGTAGTCCTGGGAATCAAGTAAAGGTCGAGCATCTAACAGTGGTAGTCCTGGGAATCAGGTAAAGGTCGAGCATGTAAGTCTGCAGGGCGTGTTCTCTTGCATCTCATTATCATTATTACTGTGGTGTATGATCAGTGTGTCTCGTTATCATTATTACTGTGGTGTATGATCAGTGTGTCTCGTTATCATTATTACTGTGGTGTATGATCACTGTGTCTCATTATCATTATTACTGTGGTGTATGATCAGTGTGTCTCGTTATCATTATTACTGTGGTGTATGATCAGTGTGTCTCGTTATCATTATTACTGTGGTGTATGATCAGTGTGTCTCGTTATCATTATTACTGTGGTGTATGATCAGTGTGTCTCGTTATCATTATTACTGTGGTGTATGATCAGTGTGTCTCGTTATCATTATTGCTGTGGTGTATGATCAGTGTGTCTCGTTATCATTATTACTGTGGTGTATGATCAGTGTGTCTCGTTATCATTATTACTGTGGTGTATGATCAGTGTGTCTTGTTATCATTATTACTGTGGTGTATGATCAGTGTGTCTCATTATCATTATTACTGTGGTGTATGATCAGTGTGTCTCATTATCATTATTACTGTGGTGTATGATCAGTGTGTCTCGTTATCATTATTACTGTGGTGTATGATCAGTGTGTCTCGTTATCATTATTACTGTGGTGTATGATCAGTGTGTCTCGTTATCATTATTACTGTGGTGTATGATCAGTGTGTCTCGTTGTCATTATTACTGTGGTGTATGATCAGTGTGTCTCGTTGTCATTATTACTGTGGTGTATGATCAGTGTGTCTCGTTATCATTATTACTGTGGTGTATGATCAGTGTGTCTCGTTGTCATTATTACTGTGGTGTATGATCAGTGTGTCTCGTTGTCATTATTACTGTGGTGTATGATCAGTGTGTCTCGTTGTCATTATTACTGTGGTGTATGATCAGTGTGTCTCGTTATCATTATTACTGTGGTGTATGATCAGTGTGTCTCGTTATCATTATTACTGTGGTGTATGATCAGTGTGTCTCGTTATCATTATTACTGTGGTGTATGATCAGTGTGTCTCGTTATCATTATTACTGTGGTGTATGATCAGTGTGTCTCGTTATCATTATTACTGTGGTGTATGATCAGTGTGTCTCGTTATCATTATTACTGTGGTGTATGATCAGTGTGTCTCGTTATCATTATTACTGTGGTGTATGATCAGTGTGTCTCGTTATCATTATTACTGTGGTGTATGATCAGTGTGTCTCGTTATCATTATTACTGTGGTGTATGATCAGTGTGTCTCATTATCATTATTACTGTGGTGTATGATCAGTGTGTCTCGTTATCATTATTACTGTGGTGTATGATCAGTGTGTAGTGGATTGAAATCAAGCATTTTTGGGAAGGTGAAGGGACACATGCCTTGGCACACATGTTGTGCAGAACTGAGTTATATTTCCTGCCATGCCTTGTGCTAATATGCATATTTTTATCTTACATGGCATATATTTATATGTTCTCTTTCCAGTGAGTCGTTTTGCATATCAGAGTTTGTGAATAATATAGAAAGGAGTGGGACATCTGTAGAAGTAATTTACCTTTCCTCGCTGGCAGTATTTTGCAGTTGTACAGTTGTATTACATTGGTTTGCTCATACAGGCTGCACCATCAGCAGCTGTTCTGTGAAATGTCTTGGAGCTTGTTAGTATAGCCCCTTCTGTGGTGAATTTTTATGCTATACATTTGACCATCTTTGTGAATGCCCTCACTTACTCCGTCTTAAAATTATTTTATTGATTAATAAATTGTTCTGTATGGTTGTTGACCCTTTGAAGTTTCCTGGTGCCTCTTCCATTTTTTGTTTGCTCATTTACTTTTACTATCCAGCTTACCCCTGGAGTAGGGCCACCAGCAACCTCCCTGGGTGTTGGGAACATTCACTGTATCATATATGGGTGGGAATGAACTGGGGGAAATCTCTTTACATAGCCATTTTGGTGAATGCGAAGGATTTTTTTAAACCGTACCTTTCTCCTGAATGTCCATATTCTGTGATGTCATATATGATAGGATATTGGTACAGTGTGTGCCAGTGTTTGGGCATCCTTGTATTTAGTTATCCTTACTGTCTATTCCCCTGGTCTAAGCAAAGTGCAGTCCAGGAGCACAGTAATATTAAACTTGCTAAGTGAGCAGTGGCTACCTAAGCCAGTCCTCTAGCCAGTATTCTGTTGTCCAGGACATTTAGCAAACCTGAGTCTGTGGATTTAGTTGCCTATTTATGTTTGTGGCATTTTCAAAGTGTTTACTGGCTTATTTGTCAGTTGTTGTTTATTGGTATGTGGTCAACATTTTACTATGTCCGTTGGTTTGCATATATTAAACATATACATGACAAGTGGAGTTTTACATTTCTGAAGTGCACTGGGCAGTTTGAACAGTCAAGTTAGGGCTGGTTCCAGGGATCTAAATATGGCCTGCAACTTGAGTAGGATATGCTGGAGGGATAGAGTTGTCTCCCAGTGACTGCCATGTCTTTGGAATAGGCTGCCAACTCATGTAAAGCAAGAGCACCTCTATGACTGTGTTCAAAAGGAGCCTGAACAAGTGGATGGGGCACAGTAAATTCTTACTGGGGATAGTGCCCACAACACTCCTGGACATGGGCAGTCATTACTAAATATAATCCTGGGTATTGACTAGAATATCTATGGTATTGCATTGGGATAAAAAGACTAGGCTTGAAATGACCTCTGGATCGAAAGGCTAGTAACCTCCAATGATCCTATGATCCAGTGACTTAGTAATATTATGACCTCATTGAGAAGGATAGATGATATGGCTGCAAAAAGTCTTGCTATGTAGGCTTCTCTGGGTCAAAAAACAATAAACATAGTGAATCAGTGGATCATATGATCTCAGATCCAAAGAGACAAATTCCTAAAGAAAATCTTGTTATATGTTTGCACCAGTGTGGCGTGTACACTTGACGATGAAAATGAAGAGCATTGAGATTTTGATCAACATGAGAGACAGTTGAATCATGCTGTACTTATATGTAACAGAGTATGATTCATTTTGTAAGGAGGAACAAGTACTCTGGGATGAGGAAAGGTTGTGCATAGAAGTAGTTGGTCGATAAACATTTTTTTAAGCAAATTGTGAGTAACTACACTTGTCTGCATTTCCAGAGTGTCTGCCAGATCTTTTGCTGTCAAGATTTATTTGATATCAGCTGAATTGGTGTGATGGTAAACATCTTGAGTGTGCGTATTTACTCATGCATTACCTGTTAATGTAGTTTCAATGGAGGATATATGTATATCTCCCAAATATGCAACAAAATCTAGAAGATTTGGGATTTTTGCTTGGAAATGTTTACATGGATATTTTTACACCCCAGGTAGACTCAAGAGAATTTTTTCTCACATAGATAGCAAATGTTGGAGGTGTGACGGGGAAAAAGAGGTAATTGAGAGCATATTTTCTAGGAGTGCAGTGAGTTGGTGGACTTTAAGGATTCCTGTGGGATGCACTGTCAAAGATGCTGGGTGGGCAGATTGGTGTGATGAGGGAGATGATTTATCTGATAGAGAATTGGAATTGCCTAGCCATGGTAAGGCCTTGCTGTCTCTAATTATGGTGGCTGCAAAAAAAGCAATTACTAGAAAATGGAAATCAAAATCTAAACTAACTATATTAGAAGCAGTGAATATGGTAACAGAGATAAAATAAGTGAAATTAAGATCTTTAGAAAAAGGAGCAAACTACATAGTAAAAGAAATGCATTGTGGCAACAGTACATACAGGGGAGAAATAAGGTTTAAAAGAAGGCAGGACTTAAATGAGCTATGTAATGTTTGAAAATTGTTGGGTAGACTATAAGTGATGTATAATGTTTGCAATTGGGAGTTTGTCAGTATGGTTTGTGATGTGAAATGCCTGCAACTAGAATTGTGTCTGTGCAGTTTGTTTTCATTTATATAAATGTATGATTGCTTATGTTGTAAGTGATGGTTTGATAAAGATGTTTCTTGTTTAAAAAAGGGACAGGAATTAAATCATTTATGTAATGTTGCTTAGAGTAGATAATATATGGCAATATATATGAAACATAATGTTTGTTCATTTTAACTTGTCAATACAGTTTGATTACTTTTATATAAATGCAAATGTGACTATGTCACAAGTAATAATTTAATAAAGGTGCTTAAAAAAAGTGAGTGGGGAGCATATATATAATACTTTTTGCAGGTCTTGGGTAGCCATGGCTGATTTTAGTTTGGTATTACAAGGCACAGCTACCCAAGACATGCAGAAAGGATGTTTTGCTTAAAAAAAGAAAGCAAAACACAACCCAGTCACAAAGAGAATTTTGCATATGACAACATACTTTTTTATAACAGCTACAACAAACTCAGAGATGGTAATTTTTAGTTTTTATTTATTTAAAATGGAGAAGTCACACTGAAACAGTGACATGTTTCCTAGAAAAGCCTAGGGCAAATGTATCTAGACGTTATATTTCTCATATTAATCAGAAGCATCGAGCGACTAAGGAAGAAAATACAAACTGGCCTTGTCATTGGGAGGGTGAAGAGTCACAAGTAAGCTGTGTTGCAGTAAAGTTGGAGACCACTTGCTGAGCCTAAGAACTGTCTGCTGGCAGAATGAATGGCTGCAAGAACTGTAAACACTGTCATGCTTGGCAGGGACAGTAGGGGAAAGGAGGAGAATATAGACATGATCCAGAGGAAATAAAACTGATATAACGGACAGGCTGATTCATCAGGCAAATTAAAAGTATCATGCAGTGAATAATGATACTACAATTGCAATAGCTGTCAGATGGGCTACTGCTCTCAGATGGTGGAAGCATAAATATTCACAGCACCGAAACACAATGATTCAGCAAAATATAGTTCACAAAATCTGTTCTGCTGAATATGTTCCATGTCTAAAGAACTGTCTTACCATAAAACTACTGGTTATCACAAGGTGCTGCAACCTTGTTTTATTTTATAAGGAGTAGCAGGGTGAGTCTTCTGTATGGAGGTTGAGGGAGCCTCCCTCCCCTCTGCTCAGAAGTTTTTCAGGGAGACTTGTTTCAAAAACTTGATCTGGTGAATTGTTTTGCTAAACACTTTAATTTTTGTGTAGTGGACCCCATCTTGACTGCAGAATAGTTGATTGTGCACCTCAGTGTAAGCATAATGCTTTATGCAGATTACCCGTGCTGGTTCACAAAACTGCATGAAATGTGTTCATATTCAGCAGTTTTTACAGTTCAGAATATTGGAATTCTCATTCTCCATTTTATTATTAGGATGTAGAGGACTGACTGCATTTTCACTGTTTATTAATAGTGAAAAAGATTCTGAGGTCTTCTGACTGTAGAAATGCAGAGCATCATGGTACAGTGATGCATTGTAGTTATGTGGCGATTTCTTTAATTTATGATGAAAAACATCCCCAATGATAATGGAAAATACAACCCAACAAATCTGTTTTATTCAAGCACTAAGTTTTTCTTTCCTTTTCTGTGATTTTAGATGCCAATCAGTACAAATATGGGAAGAACCGGGCTGTGGAGGATGCAAAAAAATATCTGTGTGAGAAGAACAACTTGGAGGAAGAGAAGGCTAGAATTCGCAATGAACTTTTGACTCTGAGAAAAGAGAAGAAAGAACTGAAAGAGGCAGTGAAGACTTGTGAAGGTAGGTATAACCCATATAAGCTAAGATAATATATTGCTGCTCCTACAGTATTCTGCCAAAACTGTTTCTACTCAATGGGTATAATAACCTTGCCTAGTATGAATGAATTTTCTGTGTAATGAAATTAGTTATACTGTTTCTCAGAAGCACCATTAAGGGAGCTTTCTGCTTACTACAAAAGTTTATCTCACTATAGTGCTGCCCATTTTGAACAAACTGCATTTTACAAATGGAAAAAAACATAGGTACTTGGAAACAAACCTGTTTCTCATCATCAGTGTACTATTTCACATTGTAGTTTTCAAGTTTTCCAGTAGATGGCAGTCTTGATCCATAAGTTTATTTTATAACTGTTCTAACAAGACTTTGCAACATTTGTATTTTTTTAAAGTTGTGCATAAACCTTGTACAAAAAAAAAAAAAAAAACTTTGGAATGCTGCAGAAGTCTTGTGGTTGCATGTGGCAATAAAGTGGGAGACTTGCTGCACAGTTCCATGTGTATTAACAGAAGCCATTGTACCTGCTGTATGGCAGCACTTTACAAGGTGCAGTCTTAGGCAGTACATCCAAAATTTTCTAATTCATACTTCTTATGATCTACATCCACGGTGGTGGTGCTGCGGTAGCGTTGTCGCCTCACAGTAAGACGCTGACCGGTTCGACTCTCAGCTAGAGCGTCTTCTGCTTGGAGACATGCATGAATGGGCGTACCTTCGTTGAAGGTTGTGCGTTAGGGCTGGCAACTCAGCACGTAAAAATCAACTGCCAATCATTAGCGGACCGGAGTTCCGCTGTGGCGACCCCTAACCGGGAAAAGCCAAAAGACACAACAACCTTTTATGATCTACCTTTTAAGTGAAATAACTTTCGTATGTGATGCTAACCTTAATTTATGTTTCATACAAAGATGTTTGTATTACATTATTGTCTTCCACATTGCTGAGTAGTTTAGCTGGTTTCTGGGCTAACACTGGTTATAACCAAAAAGCAGTAGCAATTTTTTGGAGCTGAAGTGCACAGCAGTAGATTTTTCATCCTGTGGTGCATAATGTGCTTTGTCACTCTGTGAAATGATTTCATTAGCATCTTAGAAGTCAGAATTACTTTTCAGTGTATTTATGGACCTGTTCTAGCTTCTTCATGTTTGTATGTATGTATGTGTATATGTATATATCACTGTATAAGGTTGCGGGGGTGGTGCTGCAGTAGCGTTGTCGCCTCACAGTTAGACGTTGCCCGCTCGATTCTCAGTTAGAGCGTCTTCCGTGTGGCGACATGCGTGAATGGGCGTTCCTTCGTTGAAGGTTGCGCATTAGTCCCGGCAAGCCAGCACGTAAAACTCTACTGCCAATCATTAGCAGACTGGAGTTCCGCTGTGGCGACCCCTAACCGGGAAAAGCCAAAAGACACAAACAAACCATATAAGGTTTTGTTGAGAAATGAAGCTGTCAAGCCACCAGTAGTCGAAAATAATGACTGAACACAGAACATATCATACACTTACTACATCGCCTCACCAACTATTGTAACTACACAATTGCTAACATCACCTCAAACATCAAGCAACAGTTAAAACTCTAACCACGCTACAGTAAAACAACAAACAGTTCTACGCATACACATTTAATGTGCATATCTGTGACCGAAGTGAAACACATCCTCTGTATTAGTGGGATGGATAGACATTAGATGTGTTAAGAAGAAACCATGAGTATCTCTGCAACATCTAACTTCCCCTATTTTCCCATCTTAGTTGTTTTAGGCCCAAGTGCATTTCACCATTAAAGTACTTGGAACCAGGTCTAACACAAGGAACAGCAGGTATAAGAACTTTTATATGTGTCACAGTCAGTTTTAAGTGAGCACATTTGTTAGTTACTTAGGAGTGATAACTTTTACTGTACATGTACATGGTAGGTAGATGATCAGAATGTGTGCCATGAAAATATAATAGTTATTTCTGTAATGATACCTGTCCGTGACATGTGGCAGTTACATAAAGTTTCACTGTCCATGGATACTCTGACTTTTGAAATTTTGTGCACACAGGAAAGAAACAGAAGGCATTAGAGGAAAGAATTGCAAACCTGGAAGAGCAGTGCAGAAAGAAGGAGGCTGAACGTGTGGATTTGGAGCTCAAGTTGACCGAAGTAAAGGAGAGTCTGAAGAAGTCCTTGGCAGGTGGACCAGCACTGGGACTATCACTGAATGATAAAACAGAGGCTGTGGTGAGTCCTTAATGTTAACAGCGGCAAATTGTCCTGTGCTTTAGCAGTCATAAAGGGTTAGTGTTTTTAAAGACAGCTGTTACCAAAGTTATTAGCGAGATCTAATATCTAAAACCCTACTCTGTGGGTCTGTGATTGTCTTCCTTTCATGTTGACATTTCTTTTTTCTTTGAAGCTTCCACATTGGTGGCATGTATGCCTTCTGCTGGTGCATGTAATGATGTCACATGCTGTAGTACGATAGCACACCTAGCCCTTAAACCCATCTGCTCTTTTCAGCTGTTTCCACAGAGCATATTCCTTTGCTGGCATTCACTGTGGATATGTTTTATATGCTACCAAACACACCAAGGCCTTCAAGGTGTTCACGTGATCACATCAAGTAATGAGCCAGGAGCAGTACCACTATTGTTTTTTCTACTTTGAAGAGGAGCATGACATGAAATGCTGCCATAAATGCCTGCAGTTCAGCTTGACCACTTGCAGATGCGGGATGAAGGAACATCTCATCCAGTTTACTACTCAGAGAGTGGTGGATTTTGAAAGTGCCCAGAACAGCGATTTGTGTCATGGTTACTTGTGCAACTATATGGAAAGGTTAAAATGTAGGGCAAATATTAGTTACACCCTCCTGGAAGTAACTTGTTCTTGAGATAGCCTTCTAGGCCCATCTGTAGCTTCTGAGCCCTCCATGTTTGAAGGGTCATGTTCACACTCTTCTTGTATGTTGGCAGGCACTGAGAACCCAGAAAATGTGCACTCATTGTCTCCACCTTAGAGGGTGCATTCCCTTTGCGTACATGCTACCCATCCAGGGCATACTCATGTCCATCCAGATCCTGATTAATAGTACCTTTAGTCATCTGATTGCTACTTGCTAGTAGAACTTATGACAAATGTCTTGTTTATCCAGGCCCCCACCCTTAAGGACCAACAATGGTTGGTGGTCCAGGTTGAAAAGGGTCTACTATATCAACCTTCTTGGGAGACAGTGAATCAAAACACATCTACTTCCACTCCACTACTTGATATCCATGATGATGTCCTTCATGAGGGAGGGGGCATGAGGTTCCAGGGTTAAGGTACTGTATATAAGGCAGCTGTCTGCAGTCTGGTGAAACTTGTTCTGATGAAAGCAGCACTATAGCCCTGGGAAACATAGCCCTATGCAAGCTATAGATTCAGTGCAGACCTTTAAGTCCTTGTGGTGCTGTAGGCAGGCACATTATTAAGCTCCTTTCACCGAACACATCGTGCCACTCCATTGCTCCCTTAACCCAATGCCACATACATCGTCCATGCATGAAAAAGCCCTCACTGGTCTGCAGCAGGTCGGTGGGTCTCTCTGTCTTCTGCTTCCTCTGTGAAAGATTAGACAGACAGCTGTTCTCTCCTGGACAGAAAGGTAATGAGACTTCTCCCCATCTACAACTGCACACTGCAGAGAACCCCTGAAGTCCACCTGGGTGTGCTTGTCACTCCATCCTTCCATTCAAAAGTGTTTGTCCGATAATGTAATGGTTAAAGAGGAGGAGGAACCTGGGGTGACTCGCTTGTGGAGGACATCATTATGGATGTAATATAGAGGAGTGGAAGTAGTTGTGTTTTGCTTCAGTGTCTCCCAAGAAGATGGGTATCTTCTATAGACTGTCTAGTGTGTGGTGGGAGATCCTGACCAGGCCATCCTGAAATAGCCTCCTGTGGTATCATTGATCCCACACAGGTTCTAGAGGTCACAACATGTTACCACTTTGCTTCTTGATAAGGAGTTTAAAGATTTGAATTGGGAGAAGCATTTGAATTTCCTTTTCTGACACATTGAAGCTTAGATCCTTTAATTGTTTATCTCATCAGGCAAGGTTTTATATATATATATATATATATATATATATATATATATATAATAGCACAGATGTTTTAAAAGCTTTCATTCCTCTTGAGTGTGGGCTGAAATTCTTTTTTAAGATTCTGTAGCAGGTAGCCCACTATTATTTTATCGGTCTTGAAGCTAGGGCTAGAGTAGCACACTGAGATGTGTGTCTTTCCAAGAGGGTATGCCTGAGTCTTTTTTCCCTAAAGAAGAATCTCAGGCCATCATACATACTCTGCTGAAGAGAAGAGGTTCTATTCAGCCAGCCCACACAGAACTTGGTGGCTGATTTCCTGTAAAGGAAACAGGCCCTCACAATTTGGAGGAACTTTGAGATGAACTTCTTCCCTTTTTCTCCTTGACTTGCTAACAATGCATGAAGAAGAGGAAACCACATCCGTGGCCGGATAAGGACGTATGCATCAAATAGTCTTGTTCTGCCCCCTTGACAACAGTTTAGGTGCTCAAGAGGATGACCACGCTCACCCATTGCGTAAAGGCTCCCAGCCTAGCCAGATAGAATTTTATAGATAATGCTATCATTTGTAAATATTAATGTAAGACCACAGGCTTGTTGTCTTAAATGGAAAAACTGCTATTAGATGTGGAACTGCAAAAAGTGTAACAACATTGCATTTTGCTGGCAGAAAACTGACCAAGTAAAACATGTTCTGAC
Organism: Protopterus annectens; assembly: GCF_019279795.1. Classification (NCBI taxonomy): domain Eukaryota; kingdom Metazoa; phylum Chordata; order Ceratodontiformes; family Protopteridae; genus Protopterus; species Protopterus annectens. The sequence goes on along the minus strand of NC_056733.1, from coordinate 1,347,383,754 downwards.
CCTTTGATTTAAAGTCGGCTCCAGTCTGTCTAGACGAAGACATTCTTTCTGTTGTTTTAACCAAGAGTTAAATTGTTAGATTTAAACATGCAAATGTATTTTTATTGCTCTGCTTCCTTATGAGCTGCAAGATAACACAAGGAGACGTTAAGAATGCAAACACAGTTTCTGTAAGCCTGGGAACCCAGGGAAGTGTGAAGAATGATGTAATGGGAACCAGGAATGTGATTTTAAAAACAGAGAGAATCAGATATTATTAAGCATTTTTGTCTTGACCATCCAACTCATCAGCACTCTGCCTGTTTCTGTATGTAAGTTATATTAGACTCGTGTTTTCTCCTAGAAATAGCTAGAAACTAGAAAGATTAGACTGTTTTTCTGTGATGTCAGAACTGTACTACTGAATTATTTTAAGTATTTCTCTGTGATATCTGAACTCTTGAAGAGCACTGTGTAGTAAGAAGTATTGTCTTGTGTTTTATTTATTATTAAATATTTTTAAACCTTTCAACTGTGGCTGTTTTGTGTAGGGATAATTTAAGTTCTTAAGAGTATGTGCATGCCTTTGGTAAAATTGTACATAGCCACTGTAATAGCTTTAGCCCTGGGCTATACTACAAATTGGATAATAATATTGCACAGTAATAATTGGACACCTTTTTAAGGGCCTTTGGGTAGCTGATAAATATCAGCTGGGTGGTGGCAGTGATTACTACTGTATAGTCTGGGTAAAAGGGGCACAGCTGGAGAACCTGTGCCAGCCTTCCCCAGAAGTGTCTGTGTGGTTTTATAAACTCTTATCTCAAAGTGTCTGTGTGTCAGCTACTTAGGCAGGGACACGAAGTACTGGTTGGACAGAGAGGGTGCTGGAGATTTTAGCTTGCCCAGCTGGCTGAGATCTGGACCCTATAGCTGTGCCTGTGGGGAGTCTTGTTGGGGACCTGGAGAGCAAGGGAGCAACCAGCCCTGGACTGACTGTGATTTCTGTGTGCTTTTAAGGGAAATTGCACTTTACTGTGTGTATTTGTTATCCTTTCCTCCTATATGAGATGCCTCTCACTGGTGTTAGTGGTGAGGATTGAGGCTCCTTGATTGCTGGGCCAGGGCACGGGCATCAAACAGTGGTTAAACCCCTGTCGGCCACCCTGAGTTTTCTGTGGAGATTGGATCTTCAAGTATGCCTTGGGTTCGAGGGCCATCAAGAAGGTCCAGTAGGTGCTCAGCATAGTCACATTTTGCCATGCTATAAAGCTCACAGATCCTGTTGTAGAAAAGGCTTCCCTCAAAAATCAAGCTTCCTCTTCAGAATTCTTGTGCAGGCCATGTCCTACTCCTCAGAGGGGACAAAGAGACTGCCCCCTCTTAGAATGAGGCCAGGGTTTCTGTTTTAATCGCTTTCTAGTTCTGCAGGAAAAAGAAAACATCTACTTGTGTCCCACTCTGGATTCAGTGACTTCAGTCACATCTGCTGTGTCAACATCCAGTTGGTGACTTTCCAAGGGGTTGAGCCATGGCTCACTATTGTAATTCTAAGACCTGTAAATGTGAGTATGCAATATACAGTAAAAGAAAAAAACAGCAAATTAGTGGAGAACAGTGAATGTCAATAATCACTGTTTCCCTTTATTCTTTTATAGGAGAGCAGGCCAGCCCCAACCCCCCCCCCTGCATCCTCTCTACTTAATGCAGTAACTCTGAAATCACCATAGCACAGAGAAAAGGGCATACCATACTCTGAGACACAGTAGTCTTAGATTTAATATATGTAGGCTCCCATTTATACATATTCAGACTTTCTTTTCCAGGACTCACACATTCGAAGCTCGGAATTTAAAACTGTTACTATTGAGTTGTTGCCACACCAAGGCCCCTGGATGATGTTATTAAACATGATGGATGCCTTCCAGCAAATCAGTACCATATGACAAAGAAGTTTGTCTTAGTCGGCCTGGGTGAACACAACTCTCAAAATAAGGTGTTAACCATTTGGCTTTTCCTCTGCATGCAAGATGTTCACTAGGGTATGTGCCATAGTGGTGGAGACCTTGAAGGAAAAGGCACCTATATGTTCTTCTACCTGGGTGACAAGTCATTGGTTGCCCCATCAAGAAATACCTTAGAAGTACCCCTGGATTGGACACTTCCATGGCTGAAGTCTGTAGGGGAAATAACTGTAAACTGGCCAAAGTCTTCTCTGACCCCTTCTCACAGTATTACCTTCATCAGTACAGAGCTGGATTATCTTCAGTACTAGTTATTATTACCTGTGGAGATGATCCATCAGGTCAAGGCCTTGGTACTGTAGGCAGGATTCAGTGGTCAGTCTAGGCTTTTATCTGATGCATCTTCTAGACTGGATGACCTGCACAAATGTCCCAATGCCTTCTGCATTCATGAGGATGCAATTAAGATATCAGTGATTGTTTAGTCACCACATACTCATGGATCTTCTCCTGGTGTCAGACATGTATTATGGGAGCCTCTCGTGATGGGCAATTCCCAACAAAGGGAAAAGTGAGTCTTTCCTTCCTGCAGCTAAATCTTTAGCACTTCCTTATGGTTGATGCTATAATGCTTGAATAGGGAGCTAATCTTCACTCCTGAATGGATCAATGGAGGTAGCTCTCCACTTGAAGAAAAGGCTTCTTGTCATTTAGGTGAGGCTGCATCCTGTCCTCCTAAATCCTGTAGGCTGTTGAGGGAAAGCTTACTTCCGGGGCCTCTCCCGAATTAGTGTGACAACCAAGCCATTACATGATAGCTAAATAGTCAACTGGACACTAATGTACTCATGCAGCCTTAACAGTGGGCCACAGAAGAAGACATCACTCTGTCAGAGTTTTATGCCCCAAGAGACATGAACATTCTGACAGACTTCCTAAGTCATTCCAGAATCCTCTCCTAGAAGTGAATACATGACTTCAGTGCCTAGTTCAGATGTTCCAGATGTGTGCACACTACAGCTTGACCTGTTAGCCACTTAAGACAGTGTTTTGCTCCCCTTCCTCTCAGTTCAGTAAGGCAAGGGAAGCAAGCAGCAGAAAGATGTTTTCCTTTGCAGAGGAGACTGTTATGCTTTTCTGTCATTCCTTTTTCCCACACAGCATTTGCAAAAGAAAAAAATGTATGCTTATCCTCCTTTGGTGACTGGGAGCTATGAGGTTTCAGACTGTGATAATTGGTGATTCAGAAAGCCCTCCCAGTAAAACAACTAGAGAAATACTTCATGGTTAGGATCACATTTATATCTACCTCTATGACTGGATTTTATTTTAGGTCTTTGTTTTATCTCAGCTGGGGTTTCAGAAGTGATTGACATTATGAAGAAACCTTCCACACAGCAGCTGTATTCTGCTAAATGTAAGAGTAGCTTCATTTAGTTGGAGAGGTAGTCTGTATCTCCCTATTTGATTAGCATGGAGATGCTTTTAAGTTATTTGTGTTACTTGTATGAACTGTTTCAGTAGTGTATGGTCAAAAGTGCATATGCCAGTTGTCTGTACTCATTGAAACCTCGAGGAGGTCAGGAGTATGGGATGTGAAGGTTATGACTGCTAGGCTTCTCTGTAAAAGCTGATGCTGTCTGTCAACTTTGAAACTAACCCCTGTTCACAGGGCCTCAGCACTCTGGACTGTTACCTAGTCTTTCATAAAGATTAGGTGTCTGTTGTGACCAACCCATTTTCTTCCCAAACATTGATGTTAAAAGTGTTCTTAAATCAGTCCATTCATCTCCAAGATGGGTGTTCATCCACTAGATGTGCACCACCAGCTGAGGTCCTACGTGAGGATAAGTAAATGTGTTTAGGAGGCCTGAACAGCTGTTCATCTTATTTACTCTGGGGAGGATAGAACTGGTAGTTGTGAAGCAAGCCCCTTTCCAGGTGGATTGCTAGCTGTATCATTTGTCACCAGCTGAAGAACTGCCCATTGAAAAGTGCTGTTATCAAAGACACTACACCCAGCTAATGTCTGCTTACATTGCTTGCTTCAAAAATGTTTCCGCTGCAAACATTTATGCTGAGAACACACAGTCATTAGTTCACACCTTCACCAAGCATCATTGTTTGGGCTGTGACTGTAAGTATCATGGCTCCTTGGTACTCTGTACTTCAGGACTCGGCCTCCTAAGTTTACCATCTTGGTTGTCCACCAGTTCCTTCCAAACCGTTTTTTTTTTTTTTTAGTGCTTGATGGTTACAAATACCGTCTTAACAATTGTTGTGCCTGGATGACCTCTCCTTCTAGTGGCTGCTTTTGGAAGTTCTGTACAAGTCAAAGAAGTGTGTATTTCTAAGTCCTTGTAAAACAAATTTGTTGAAATTGATAGTATCTGAGGAAGTCTTGAACGTAACAAGATGAAAGCACTTATCTTACTGAAGTGCTGATTTTGTCTGTTATTTTGTTATTTCACAGTTTTATATTAAAAGCTCCATTTCTGCTTACAGCCTGTGGATTAACTTTGCGGGATTTACAAGTTTGTCCTTATTGTTCCTGGTTCGTCCTTGTAAAACATGTTAGGTGCCAAATCTTCACTGATTTCATTTTATGTATGAAGGTCTGCTTGCTGAAGTCATGGGAGTGAACTGGCTAGTTGTGTGTCTGTTTGTTGCCCTTGCCCTTCTAAAGAGTTTGTTGTCTCAATACGTCACAATAGGCCATGTAGACCCTTTGAGGAAAAAAAAATGTTGGGAGTGGAATAGAGAAGAGAGCCAGTCCTAGTCCTAGCCCTACAGAAGAGATTACTTATGTTAATATCTATTCAAAATGGTGATGCTGAAATGGTCACACAGACAAATCGTTCAGTAAAAACTCCAAGAAATACCCAACAAAGTTACTCTTTGCTGCATGCTATCTTAAACCACTTGTAGTCAAGGCTCATGGGATGTGTGCAGATGATCCCTTAATGAAATTCCCATGATTCAGCTACATGGCTTCTGATCCCTGTTGCTTTGGTGATGCGTACTCGTGCATTTACTATTTTAAGTACATTTGCCTGTCTACTACGGACACATTTTTAAGGGAAATGTGCAAGCCATTGAAATACATTTGTACAGTATGTAGTAGTGTTGACTGGCTTTCTAAACTGGGGGTGATGCCCTTCTGAGTTGCAGTAACAGGAGTTAACAGTGCTTGTTACAGGTTTGGCAAAGCCTTCTGCATGTAGAAGCCCCCCATAGAAAACATATATTTAAGGCCCATGTTTTGCTATTTCAGGTACTCCATGAACTGTGCTACTTTCTCTTATGCATGATTAAATAAATACATAGGTAAACAAATGAATAAAATATGTTGAAGACACCTTGAATGATTAGTGGCCAAGATGCCAAACTGCTTCTTAAATAAAATTCATTCATCACATTTTTATCAGCTTATGTATAAAATAACTGTGGAGTTTCTACAGTAGAATTCAAGCCACAGATTCAGTGCTCAACAAACCTGCACACTTTCCCTTACATCACTTTGGTTCTAGCACCAGCAGCACACCTCCTACTTTCAGACAGGCACTTAAGTTCCTGATGTATTTGGTCAGCATTCCATGCTGATTTGTGTTGTATAAAATTTATGTTGTTAAGAGCAGTTGGGCATCTATGCTAAATGTGAGTTACTTTGCTTTAGGGTACTTTGTAGCCAGACACTACTGAGACTAACTTGATTATGTTTGAAACACATTCTTCGTAAATCCTGCTCATCACCTTTATTGATTGTGAATTTTTATTTATTTTTGATCCTATATTTTTCTTTCCATGCAGCCCATAAATCATTAATTCCAAGGTCTGCTGTCACTATGAATGCCTTTCATCTATAGCCTCATTCTGAATTTCGTTTTTTTCATCTGCTTCTGACTTTTATTTTGTTGGTGTCTCCTCATTTTTCTGTCTGGCAGGTTGTATTACCTTTGACCTAATGTCTTTGTGCAGTGTAAGCTAGTTTAGATTTGACAAAGCTGACATTTAGGACACTTCTTAAAGAGGGCAGATAGTATTCATTGATCGAATAAAACCTGTCTAACAACATAATCATACAAAAAACGTATAGAAGCAGTACAAAACAGTTTTCCAGTTGCCAGGAATTACATTTTAGTGACATTTTTTTTTGTTCTTTATTACAAGTACAACAGAACTTCATCAGAATCTAAGGTGTAGTGCTAACAGCCAGTTTAAAACAGTGATGTACATTCATGTGACCAAAGTTAACCAATAAAAACAGTGTATTCTAAATTTAAGCCAATCCTAGTATGGTAATAAGTTCAC